>NC_056731.1:1618931270-1619213109 GCF_019279795.1 Protopterus annectens
AGCCAAAAGCCGCCGTTCCTCTAGACACTAAATCCCAATTTATAGTGAGAGATAAAAGTATGAGAGGATGCCCAAGTAGCTGCAGAACAAATGTCATCCAAGGGAATTCTCAACCAGAATGCAGCAGATGTAGCCATAGAACGGGTAGAGTGAGCGTGAACCCCAGTAGGCTCTGGCAGGCCAGACAGTTTTATATGTGAGCAGAATGCAATTTGAAATCCATCTGGCCAGAGTCACCTTCGACACAGGCTTACCCAAGAAGGGTTTAGCAAAAAAGACAAAGAGCTCATCAGACTTGTGGAAGGCCGCTGTCCTGTGTAACTAAAAATTTAACTGTCTATGAACATCTAACAAATGTAGTTTGTACTCCCCTTTGTTTTGATAGTTAGGGGAAACAAAACTGGGAGATTAATGGACTGACTGATGTTCGTCTCGGAGGCCACTTTAGGTAGGAAAGATGGGTTAGTCCTGAGAGAGACCCTGTCCTTATGTAAAACCAAATACGGGAATCTAATACAGAGAGCTTGAAGCTCCAAAACCCTTTTAGCTGAGGTAATGGCTACCAAAAAAAGGCAGTTTTCCAGAACAAAAATTTCAAATCAACAGAAGCTGCAGATTCAAAAGGAGGTCCAGTTAGAGTTTGACGGACCAAGGTAAGATCCCATGGAGGGACAGTGTTCCTAAAGTACAGTTTTGTACCTACCATAAATGTAGATGTTCGAGTGTTCACCCTGCTGCAGTCATCACACTTGGGTTATCCTGCTGTCAGGCAGTCCCGCAGTCGGCCCGAATTCCAAAGTCTTGGTCCAGCATCATTTTCTTCAGTTTTTCATGACCCAGATGTCAGGTGCCCCCAATATATATATATATATATATATATATATATATATATATATATATATATATATATATACACACACACACACACACACACACACACACACACACATATAGCTAAATAAAAATAAAACAATACCTTTAGGCACGAGCAAATACAACACAGAGGTAGCATAGGATAGAGTGGTAGAGATACGTTCAGCTAGTTCAGAGGGGATCGAGGGTGAGTAACCTGGACTGCAGCAGGGTGAACACTCGAACATCTACATTTATGGTAGGTACAAAACTGTACTATGTTCATCGTGTTTCCCTGCTGCAATCATCACACTTGGGTTGAATCCCAAAGCTAAGGATGGGAGGTGGAGTTAAACAGGGTTAGAAGAAGCTAGTAGGCCCTGTAAAACTGCAGTGGCAAAACCAGCTCTAGTCTTAGAATATAGAGGTAAGTGGTAGTGTTTGGTGAAGGTGTGCACTGAACTCCAAGTTGCAGCTTCCAGAATATATTTGGTTGGCACTCCCCTGAGAAAGGCTGCTGATGTAGCTGTAGCCCTGGCGGAGTGGGACCTAATGTTAGCAGGTACAGGTTTCCCATGATGTGTGTAGCAGAAATGGATGCAATGCCCTATCCATTTAGAAATGGTCTGTTTTGAGATAGCTTTTCCTTGTGATCCTGTAGCATAGGCTACAAAGAGCTGGTCAGTTTTTCTGAAAGCCTTAGTTTTATCCAAGTAGTAATGTAATTGCCTGTGAATGTCCAAAGAGTGCAGGAGTCTTTCTCCTTTGTTCTGGGGATTTGGGAAAAAGGTGGGCAAATGAATGGTTTGGTTTAGGGCCACACTGGATACCACCTTTGGCATAAAGGAAGGATTAGTTTGTAGAGAGACTCTGTCTTGATGAAAAATGAGGAAAGGTTCCACTGCCATTAGTGCCTGTAGCTCTGAGACTCTTCTAGCTGAGGTTATTGCTAGTAGCAGGGCAGTTTTCCATGAAAGAAATTTTAAATCCGCTGTAAAAGCTGGTTCAAAGGGTGGCAATGTAAGCTTTTCCAGAACAAAGTTGAGATCCCAAGTAGGTGTTGGTGCTCTCCTTGGCGGTCTTATGTTCTTAGCCCCTCTGAGGTACTGTCTTAGGAGTGGATGTGAGAATAAAGGAGGATCCGTGTTGTAATGAGCTGAAATTGCTGAGGCGTGGATCTTAATAGATGAAAAGGAAAGTCCTTTGTGCAACATCTCAGTTAAATATTGTAGAATCTGAGGGATATCTGGATCAAGGGGATTTTGGCCTTTAGCCTGGTTCCAGGCGCAAAATCTTTTCCATTTGTCTGAATAGGTTTTCCTGGTGCTGGGCCTCCTGGCCTCCAGAATGACATCCATAACAGCTTTGGATAGAGGTGTTGGCTGGTTGTTTAGGTAATTTGCCATGTAGCCAGGTTTAGAGTCTTGAGCTGGCTGTGCAGAATCTGACTGTCTCGCTGGGTGAGCAGGTGAGGAATTTGTGGCAAAATCCATGGTGGGCCGTGGACCATGTTCCTTAAAATTGGATACCATTGCTGGCGTGGCCAGTCCGGTGCAACGAGTATCATTTGTGGCCTCTATAATCTGACTTTCAGTAGTACCTTGGCTAGAAGAGGCAGTGGAGGGAAGGCATACACTCTTAATGTTTTCCAACTGAATGAGAGGGAGTCCACTTTCCAAGCTAGTGGATGGAATGTCCTTGTGCAAAATTTTTGTAGTTGGTAGTTGTGGGGGCTTGCAAACAGATCTATGTCTGGGTGTCCCCATTTTTGTGCTATCATTGCAAATACTTGTGGATCTAGTTTCCATTCGTGTGGATCCATGATGTTTCTGCTTAGGTCGTCTGCCAATGTGTTTTTCTTTCCTGGCAGGAATTGTGCTTGTAATTGAACCTGGTAAGACAGTGCAGTGTTCCACAAGATCATTGCTTGCCTGCATAGAGGGTAGGAATGTGTGCCTCCTTGCTTGTTTGTGTACCACATTACTGTGATATTGTCCATCTTTATTATTAGTTGTCCTGGGTGTAAAAGGTCCTTGAAAGCTGTTAGGGCATTCTGTGCTGCTAGCATTTCCTTTTGATTGATATGTAGATGCCTCTGATCTGTAGTCCATTTGCCCTGAACGCACTGTCCTGCCATGTGTGCTCCCAGGTATAGTCCGATACATCTGTCGTCATAGTTTGCCTGGCTGTGGGTAAGGTGAAAGGCTGACCCTTGTTGAGGTGACATGCTTGTGCCCACCATAGAAACTCCCGCTGAAGGCAGGGAATGAGTGGCATCATTGTTTCCAAGCTGCGGCTGTGCTGAGTCCATACACTTTTCAGGTACCATTGTAATTTCCCCATATGCAGTTTTGCAAATGGTATTAGTAGTATGCAAGATGCCATGAATCTCAAGGCCTGCAGAATTTTTCTTGCAGGGAGTTGGGTCTTTGTTGCCATTATTTTGAAATATTGAGTCAGCTGTTGTTGCTTGCCTAGCGTGAGAAGCCATCTGGGCCGTTGTATTCAAGCTGGCACCCAGGAATATTATGTTTTGTGAGGGCACTAGTTTTGAGTTCTTTTCATTTACTGTGTACCCTAGACAACTTAGAAGGTGTTTGACAAATGCCAGATGCTTTAAAAGAATGTCCTTGCTTTCTGCTTGAATAAGGCAGTCGTCCAGGTATGGGTATATTCGAATTCCTCTTTGTCTGCAGTATGCAATTACTGGTGCCAGACATTTTGTGAAGATCCTGGGCGCAGTAGATAAGCCAAAGGGCAGTGCAGAGAATTGATAATGCATTGAACCTGCAATGAGGCAGAGGTATCTTCTGCAATTTTGTCTGATAGGGACATGCAGGTATGCCTCCTTGAGGTCCAAAGTTACTAGCCAAGCATTCTTGCCCAGCATGGGAAGAAGCTGCTGTAGTGTTAGCATCTTGAATTTTGGTACTTGTAGATAGGTGTTCAGAACTGAAAGATCCAGAATGGGTCTCCATGCTTTATCCTTTCTTGGGACTAGGAAGAGTCTTGAGTAAAATCCTTGTCCTTGCTCCTGTGTAGGTACCTGTTGAATGGCTCTCATGTTCATGAGAGCTGTAATTTGTTTTTGTGCCTCTGCCCATTGATTTGGTGGCAGGTTTGGCATTCATTTTATCCTTGGTAAGGTATGAAATTGGAATCTGTATCCCTGAGAGACAATGTTTAGATCCCATTTGCCTTTTGTGATGATGTACCAGTTGTCCGCAAAAAATGCTAATTTTCCCCCGAAGGGAGCTGCCAGGAGAGATTTGCTTGGTACTTTGAGGATTGAGTCATTGTGTTTGTCTTCTGGTAGCTTGTGGCCTTGTCTTCTCCTCCTTTCTAGGTAGCAGAACCCCATTGGCGAGGTTTGTAAGGGCCTTAAGACTGAACTCTGCCCCTTGGGCATCTGTATTTGCCCCTCTGTGATTTATCAGAAGCTGGAAAGGACCAGTTTTTTGTTGGCCAATTTCTGCTGAAACGAGGGGGTTGTACCTGCAAAAAATCCTTGACCATTTGCATAGACTTTGCCTTATCCTCCATTTTCTTTAAAACCTCTTCTGCTTTGACACCAAATAATACATCCTGCTGTAAAGGTGCATCCAATAATTTTGCTTTAACATGATCAGGAAGGGTTTTTGTTCTTTTAACCAAGCATGTCTACGTATGACGGAGTCAGTAACAGCTGCTCTACAGGAAGCTTCCAATGAATCAAATCTGCATTGTAAAGTATGTTTGCCCACCTGTTCAGCTGCATGCAACAGATCCTGCATTTCCTTGAATTCAGACTGTTCAGAATGTGTGCTCATTTTTTGTTTTAACTGAGACATTAGGAATTGCTGATATTTCAACATGTGAAACTGACAATTTAATGCCCTCATAGCCAGAGTTGCTGAGGTGTATATTTTCTTTCCCCATCTATCTAGGGCTCTGGAATCCCTTTCAGAGGGCACATGATTTTTAGCCATAGACGCTTTAGCTCCCTTAGGACCATGGGAAATTGTTTCTGGGTCAGCCACAGGGCTTTTATAAAGGAACTTGTGAGAGTCAGGTAACTCTGCAGTATCTGTCAGGTTTGGCTGGAGCAGGAGGTAGAGAGTCTGGATTTAAACTGGACTCCAAGTAAACATCATCCACAATATCTAAAACAGGAGGGATAGCAAGAAGTCTGAGCTGGGGTAGTAAAAGGAACTCTCGGAGCCTTTTCTTAGAATCAGAGTAGTCCTGGCCTTCCCAGTGGAAATGTTCCCTCATGGTATGTAAGGTTTCCCCAAAGGAGTAGTCTTCAGGGGGGGGAGATGCTGAGGGAATAGAGTCTTCAGCATCAGAGTCTTCATAAGGTGGAAAGGTGTAATCCTGTTCCTCAGAATAATCTGAGGAAATTGAAACCTGGTCAGAGGAAGCATAATCCTCCTCTTGTCTTGGTCTTTTATCAGGAGGGGGATGGGAACCCCTGATTAGGGTAATCAAATCTTCAGCCATCTTAAGCATCTGTTTCTTCGGCATGGGGCCTTGAACTGTAGACTGATGTACAGTCTTCTTAGGTTTTAAAGGAGTTTTAAGCTTAGCATAAGATTTAATGGTGAGTGTAGTCGGTCTGAACACACCTTCTGCAACCAAAGGTGTTTCCACTGCATCGGGGTCTACTTCTGCTCCGGTATCGGAAGATGGCTGCGTCGGCCTAGAAGGCTCCGCTTGGGAATCCGCAGCTGTCTGGAGTTCCAGTTCTGCAGTCGTCAGGGGCTGCGTAGGCGCCTCACTGAAAACCGGAGAACCGGCGACAGGCCCAGCAGAGGCCTCGGAGTCTGGCTTGTTCCTAGGCTGCCTGTCCTTATCCTTGCATTTTTTATGTATGCCGGTTGTCAGCTGCTCCGACGGCATGATATAATTAAATTTCCTACCAAAGTAATGCCGTGTGAAGTCAAAAGAGCGTTTGATAGTTGGTTTATTAAACCTAGCACAAAACCAACAACCTGTGACGTCGTGGTCTGGGCCTAGGCAAGGAATACAATAGGAATGGAAGTCCTTATGAGGTATTTGCTTCCCACAAGAAATGCAATTGTTAACTTTTTCTGACAGTGGACGGAGGCAAGAAAATGATGCCCAACGGGGTACTTGGCTTTATTGAATACTTCGGACTGAAATTCAAATCGAAAATCTCAGGTGTCGGCCGACCGGCACTTGCGAACTGCTTCTGCTTCGGGCACCGCGCGGCAAGAAAGACTAGAGAAAATGGCGTTGGATGCCTCTTATATACTGCGGGCACACTGACGTCACGGAAGAAGCAACAGCAACCGAAGCCGAACCAAGACTTTGGAATTTGGGCCGGCTGCGGGACCACCTGACAGCAGGATAACCCAAGTGTAATGACTGCAGCAGGGTAACGCGATGAATATCAGGGGGTCTCAAGAGAAACGTACCTTTCTTGGTGGAAGCAAGGGGACTGAGATTATCTCCAATGTGAAAATGCGAGATGGCAGCCATTTGAACCTTTACAGTAGAAGAATTGGCCCCTTGCTGAAAAATATATGATAGAAAATTGAGCACTGCTGGGATGGGAGCAGTGAAAGGGTCCAAATTCCTATGAGATGCCCAAATAGAAAACCACTTCCATTTACTATTGTAAACCTTCCTGGTAGAAGGCTTATACGCCACTACCAGGATAGATCTAACTGCAGATGAGATACCGGGAGTCCTAGCAAGTAATGGAACTGGATCAACCACGCTGAGAGCTTGAGATCGACCAGGTTTGGGAGTTTCAATCCCGAAGGATGAGATATTAGATCCGGGATGGTATCCAAGATCCAGAGAGAAACTATAAGATGAGACCGCAGGCACAGGAACCAGGTTTGACGAGGCCAGAATGGGGCTATGAGGATAATCTTGTTCCCCAACCGATGAGTTTTCTGTAAGAATTTTATCAATAGAAGAGGAGGATAAGCATACAGAAGACTGGGTGGCCAAGCATGGACTACAGCATCCCTGGGGCTTTCCCCTGGAGGGGAAATTAGAGCGAAAAACTCGCTGCACTTTGCGTTGGAAGGCGAGACGAAGAGATCGCAGCAAGGCTGACCCCACTTGCAGAAGATGTGTTTTGCTACTAAGGGATTCGGAGACCACACGTAAGGCAAGAGGATAGTTCCGACTCAGTTTGTCCGCTAGGATTTTAGACCAATGCAGAATGTGCGTTGCTAACAGAAAACGGTTGGTGGATATCGCCCAATCCCAAACTCTCATGGCCTCTCGACAAAGAGGGTAAGACCTGCCCCCCCCCCCGTTTGCTGATGTACCAGACCACTGACATGTTGTCTGACTGAATCGCAATAGTCTCTGGGGGGGAAAAAGCATGAAGGGCTTGCAACGCTAGAAGCACCGCTCTCATCTCCAGAACACCGATATGCAGAACGGTCTCTTTCCTGAGTCCACGTACCTTGAACAGTTCTGCCCGCGTAATACCCCCCCCCACCCAAGGCGAGAAGCGTCAGTGGTCACCGTGGCTTGGGGTTGCGGCATAACAAACGGCCGTCCTTCCCAAAGCTCTCGGGAGTGGAGCCACGACATGAGGGAATTTCTGCAAACTCTGTTGAGAGGAATCGGTAAGTCCAATGGGTGGTGAAGAATGGACCACTGAACCTGCAATGTCCACTGGAGAATCCTCACGTGCTAAGGGCATGAGGTTGATTGCAGCTGCCATGGACCCTAGAGCTCTCAGGACTAACTCCGCTGACGGGGCAGGTGACTGAAAAGGGCTAGAACTTGTAAGGTCAAACTGCAAAGCCTGTCAGACGTCAAGAAGGCCTTGGTCTGAAGCGTGTCTATCCTGGCCCCTATGAACTCCAAGACTTGAACTGGTTGGAGGGATGACTTTTTCAAGTTTATGGTGATCGCCAAATGGGATGCTAGAAGTAGGAAACAATCCCTGGCTAATCAGAGTAGATGCCTGGTGGGGACAGTAAGGAGCCAGTCATCTAGATAAGGAAAAACCTGTATTCCCTGAAGTCTCAGGTGGGCCGCTACAACTGCCATGACCTTGGTGAACACCCTGGGGGCTGTGGTGAGACTGAAGGGTAGGACCCTGACTGGTAATGACTGGCCCCTAGCCGGAAGCATAGAAACCTCCTGGAACGCCTGTCCATGAGAATGTGATAGTACGCATCCTTGACGTCTATGGAGCACATCCAGTCCTTCTCCTGCAGCAGGGGCAGAATGGATTGAAGCGTGACCATCCAGAATTTTTCCTTGGCAATGAAGAGGTTCACTGTTGAAACGTCGAGGATCAGCCTTAAGTCCCCCGTCTTCTTTCACACCAAAAAGAATTAGAAGTTATGTACTTACCATAACGTTACATCTGAGTAGGTGTATTCATTTGTCTGCAACCTGTGGGTTATGGATCCGATATCGGATCCGAACCGGCATGGTTTTCCAGCTATGGATCCGAGCTCTCAGCTCCTCCCCTCACCCATAATGCCCTGCTCTCCCTACATGACCTCAGATCGAGTTTGCCATAAATCAAAATACCCTAGAAGGGTAACACGTAATATGCAGGAAACTGACAAGGCCAGGGGGATAGGAGGGCGGGATGGTTGCAGACAAATGAATACACCTACTCAGATGGAACGTTATGGTAAGTACATAACTTCTAAATCTGAAGTAGGAGATTCATTTGTCTGCAACCTGTGGGACAGAGCCCCAGCTACCTGCATCTTGGGCGGCCGTCATGGAAGGATATTCCGGAGCACCGCGGAGCCAAAGGATGCTCTACCTCTAGATGTAATATCCAACTTGTAGTGGGAAATAAAGGTATGAGATGAAGCCCAAGTGGCTGCTGAACAAATATCATCCAGAGGAATCCTAGCTTTAAAGGCCGCTGAGGTAGAAACTGACCGGGTTGAATGGGCATGTACTCCTCGGTCGGGCCTCCCAGAAGCTTGATAAGCCAATAAGATGCACTGCGAAATCCAGCGTGATACGGAGACTTTAGCAAAGGAAATAAACAACTGGTCGGATTGCCTATGACCAGCTGTCCTGTTCAGATAAAATCGAAGTTGCCTGTGAACATCTAAGGAATGTAGCTTGTATTCACCTTTGTTTTGATATTTAGGAAAGAAAACAGGGAGGTTAATGGATTGATTAATATTTGCTTCTGAAGCTACCTTAGGAAGAAAGGACGGGTTGGTCCTGAGGTATACACGGTCCGGATGAAAGACCAAGTAAGGAGGCTTGCTGGATAAGGCTTGAAGTTCCGAAACTCTCTTGGCCGAAGGAATGGCTACTAAAAAGGCAGTCTTGAAAGATAAAAATTTTAGATCTACCGTGGCCGCAGGTTCGAAGGAGGGAGCGGTCAAGGCCTGAAGAACCAAAGAAAGGTCCCATGGAGGAATCACTTGCTTTACAGGGGGTCTAAGAAGAAAAGTACATTTTTAGGAAGATTTTACACAATTTGGCAGACATCAGTGGACCGGAGTCATGACCAATATGATAGTGAGAAATTGCCGCAAGTTGTACTTTGACCGTGGAACTGCTGGCACCATTATTAAAAAGAGTGGTTAGGAAGTCAAGCACCAGAGGGAGGGGAACTGTTAAGGGGTCTAGACCTTGCCGCTCCGCCCAAATGGAAAACCGTTTCCACTTGCTGCGGTAAACTTTCCTGGTAGATGGTTTATGAGCCGCTACCAGGATGGCCTTAACGGAAGATGAAATACCGGGAGTCCTAATTAGGAGTGGAACTGGGGCAGCCAAGCAGTTAGCTTCAGGTTGTCCAGATTCGGGGTTGATAGATGGGACGGGTGAGATATCAGATCCGGAATGGGATCTAGAATACAAGGTGGATTCACTGAGTGAGACCTTAGGAAAGGGAACCAGATCTGTCGAGGCCAGAATGGGGCAATGAGAATCATTCTGCACCCCAACCGAGAGGCTTTCTGAAGAACTTGGAGCATCAGAGGCAAAGGAGGGTAAGAAAGAAGACCGGGGCCAAGCATGCACCAGAGCGTCTCTTGGGGTATCTCCGGAGGAGGGATTAGAGCGAAAAACTGTCGCACTTGGTGTTTGAGGGAGGCAAAAGATCGCAACAAGGAGTTCCCCACCGTGCGAAGATGCGTTGCTACTTGAGCATTGAGAGACCACTCGTAAGGGAGAGAAAGGTGCGACTGAGCTTGTCTGCAAGGATGTTGGACCGACCGGAATATGCGTTGCGATGAAAGCGGTTGGTGGAGATTGCCCATTCCCACACTCTCATGCCCTCTCGACAAAGAGGGTAAGACCTGGTTCCCCCCTGTTTGTTGATGTACCAGACGACAGACATGTTGTCCGACTGAATCGCAATAGTTCCCAAGGGAAGAAAGGCCTGTAGTGCTTGCAACGCTAAGAGCACTGCTCTCATCTCTATAACATCGATATGCAGTAAGGTCTCTGAATCGCTCCACGTGCCTTGGACCGTCCGGCCTGCAAATGCCCCCACCCGAGGCGGAGGCGTCCGTGGTCACCGTGGCGAGAGGGAGAAGCACAAAGGCGGCCTCCGTGGAGATCCTGTGAGTGGAGCCACCACAAGAGGGACCGCTTGCAAGCCTTGCTGATCGCAATGGGATGATGCATAGGAAGAGCAAGATAAGACCACTGAACTAGGAGTGTCCATTGAAGGACCCGCATATTGAACCTGGCGAGAGGTAGAAGAGCTATCGCTGCTGCCATGGACCCTAGAGCCCTCAGGACCAATTCCGCCGGAACTGAGCTGGAGTGGAGGATGGCCCGCACCTGGAGCCGTAGATTCTGAACTCTGTCCGCAGTGAGGAAGACTCTTAACTGTCTCGTGTCTAACCTGGCACCTATAAAATCTATGAATTGCGTAAGGTTGGATTTTTGTGCATTTATTGTGATGCCCAGGCGGGGAGCTAGATGGAGAAAGGAGTCTCGTGCCAAAAATAGTAGATGCCTTGTTGGGGCGGTAAGGAGCCAGTCGTCCAGGTATGGGAAGACTTGTACCCCCTGAAGCCTCAGGTGGGCCGCTACCACTGCTAATACTTTGGTGAACACTCTGGGGGCTGTAGTGAGACCAAAGGGAAGGACCCTGAATTGGTAGTGACTGGCTCCCAGCCGGAAGCTAAGAAACCTCCTGGAGCATCTGTCCATTAGAATGTGGTAGTACGCATCCTTGAGGTCTATAGAGCACATCCAGTGATTTTCTCACAGAAGGGGGAGAATGGACTGCAAGGTAACCATTCGGAACTTCTCCTTGGGAACTGCCAGGTTTAAGAGTGACAGGTCTAATATTGGTCTTAGGTCCCCCGTCTTTTTTGGGATTAAAAAGAACCTGGAGTAGAACCCTGATCCGATCTGGTCTGGGGGGATGGGCTGGATGGCTCTTTTCTTCAGCAGATGGCTAATTTCTGCCAAAGCGGCCTCCCACTGACCGGGTGGAACGTCGGGGAGGGACTTTAATTTTGGGATATGATGAAATGGAATGAGGTATCCTCTGGATATGATGCAGAGGACCCAGTGGTCTGATGTTATGGACTCCCATGCCGCTAGGTGCTCCGAGAAACGCCCCACGACTGCCTCCAGAGTGGAGCAGCCGGGCAACCCTTCAGGGCTGCTGCGCAGGCCGTATAGAGAAAGGTTCTCTGGACCCGAAGTTCCTGGGAGCCCCTCTGCCCCTGGGGCGGTGTCCTCCCTGTCCTCCTCTGCCACGGAAGGACTGGTTGTCCGGAGCGGGTTGGGACTGCTGCGACTTCCGGAACCACATCTTCTTTTGGCCCTTTTGGTTCCTAGAATAGGACCTCTGGGGCACAGAGAAGCGGATTCCGACGGCAGACAGCTTCTTCCCGTCCTTCTCGCTCTGGGTCAAAGTATCGCGAACAGTTTTGCCAAAAAGGGCAGAACCATCGAAGGCGTTGAATGACGCCTTGAAGGGCTCCGTGAAATCGCAATGGCGGAGCCAGGCCTGTCGTCTAGTAACGAGGCCTACCCCTGCGGCTCTAGCGGCTCCCTCCGTAGCATGGGACAGTAACCGCATAGAGGAATTAGTCACGGACCTGAGAGTGGCCATACGGGTGGAGTGCAACAGTTTGTCCTCCTCCGACATGGACTCTGGGGGGGGATGCAGCGTATTCCTTGATAAGATCGCGCTGCATCCTGATCACATGTGCCAAGTAGTTGAGCGCCCTCACTGAGAAGGTCGCTGAACTAAACATTCGCTTCCCGAAGCGGTCCATCATCCGAGACTCCTTGCTCGGAGGATGGACTGAGGGACTCTCCTGGGCGAGTTCCCTCTTGGTGGCTGCAGCCGTCAACATGGCATCTACCAGAGGCCCCTTGCTCCAGTGGGCACGGTCTGCCGGTGGACTAAGGATGCGGTCTGGCCTTTTGGGGATTGGCTCCACGGTGTCCGGTTCCTTCCACGCCCTGGTGGTAATTAGGTCCACCAGGGGGTCGGCAGGAGGGGACACCCAAGAGGTAGACGGGCCCGCTTCAAATGCCTCCAAGAACACGGACTCGTCCGAGGAAGACTTGGGGGCAGACCACCCCCCCCCTTATGCGAAGCATTTCCATGATGTCTCCAAAGGAGACATCCTCGGGGGGTGATCTTGGGGAGCCTTCCCCTTCCTCCAAATCCGTGTCTTCTGTGAGAGACTCGGGGGAGTCTATGTGCCTCCTTTTACACGTATGCTTGCGAGGTGCATCCTCAGGGGGGCTGTCCGAGGAACCCTCGCAAGCGGTGTCCTGTTCCAATGGAACAACTTGGGGCAGTGGAGCGGGCTGTCCCAGTGGCCAGATGGTGGAAGCCTGACCCAGTGCAGATGGAGCACGGGAAGGAGCCGAAGCAAGAACCGGGAGTCCGGAAACCCTCAACAGGGCCCTCTCCACTACATCAAAAGCCGAGGGGGAGCCGACCTCGACCAAAGGATCCGATAATCGGCTCCCCCTCGGATCCGAAGAGTGGATCGGAGCCGGCCCAGAGGCACTCGGATCCGAGGGGGCAGTGCGAGAGATGCAACTATACGGCCAAACTGGAGGCTGAGCTCTCTCGACATAGGACTGGCAAGACCAGTCAGGAGGAGAAGGTTACCACACATACTATAGACCCAGTCTCACATAGTACCATTACAACCTCAAATCATACACATAAACACACAAAGACATACTCGGAGGCTCTGATCAAAAATCTACCAAAACAGCAGAGGCCACCAAAGCAGACACACAAACAACCACCACCTCAGAACACAACACCTGCAACACATAGACCTCACAGTCAGAGTGTCAAACAGTCACAGCCCTTAAGGCCAAACACAATGCCAGACACACTAGTCATTGGTGACTCCATAGTCAGACACACTGACGTCCCGCTCACCAGACTGAGTAAGGAGAAGGTCACAGTAAGCTGTCTGTCGGGCTAGAATCCGCCACATAACGCAAGCACTCAGGTCTCTCAACAGCAGGTACAAATACGACTCAGTCATTGTCCACGCTGGTGTAAACGACCTGAGACGTACCTCCTTGGACTACATGAAAAGAGACATTGAGGAGCTCTCTGATTATGTAGCCCAGGCAGGTATGACCCTGACCTTGAGCAGTATCCTACCTTCACCAAGAATGATGCCACAATACAGAGATAAGATGATCAGCTTTAACAATTGGCTTAAACACTGGTGTCATTCAAAGGGGATCCAGTATCTGTCTGCCTGGGATGACATGCTGGACAAGCCACGCTGTTTCAAGGGACGGCTTGCACCTGTCACCCTGGGATTCCGGATATTGGCAAAGGCTCTTGCCACCCCATAGTGCCTTTTTAGGCAAGGCTCAAATTCTAAACCTACCACCCTAGAACACAAAAAGGAAAAAAACTACGGGTAATGCTGCTCAATGCCAGAAGTCTAAATCTCAAAATGCACGCACTTGAGGCCCTTCTCAGTATGGAGAACATCGATGTCTGTGCTGTGACAGAAACCTGGTTCAAGGCTCCTGAGAGCACCCCAGCTATCAGGTTTTACCTCATATCATGCCGGCCCCAAAATCAGGAAAATACCAAGAAAGGAGGGGGGGTATCCATATTCATCAAGGACACCCACACCTCAAGACTGGTGGCAACGCATGATGCATCGGAGACCATCCAGGTGCAATTAACCGTAGGCAAGACTGCTCTGCAAATTGTAGCATGTTACAGGCCACCCTCACAAACTCAGGAACCTCACATGGCCTTCCTGAAAACACTAGAGGGATAAATGTATCACCAAACACCATCATACTAGGTGACTTCAATTACCCAAATATAGACTGGGAACACTACTCAAGCCCAAACACCCTAGCCCAAAAGTTCCTGGAATTCATAAACTCAAATGCCATGGAACAACTAGTCACCATCCCCACAAGAGGAGATAACATACTTGATCTCATCATCACGAACATGGGAGCACAATGTTCAACACCGAAGTATACCCCTCACTGGTGAGATCAGATCACAAACTAATCTCGCTGGAGGTCCTCATCCCACCCCCACCTGAAATAAAAAGACCACAGTAAAGAACTTCTCCAAAGCCGACTTCACACTTCTAAAGACTAGTGTGGTCTCCTTTAAGGCCCCCGAGCTGGCGGAAAACAGTACTCAAGCCGCTGAATCACTTACAAATGCCTTCTACCAGCACCTGCAGGACTGCATGGATAAGGCAATCCCAAGCAAAACAAAGACTCTTTGTACCAAAGGCAAGCGTCCAGTCTGGTGGACCCCAGCCATAAACAAACTCTACAACAAAAGGAGGAAGCTACTACAAGATGGAGCAAAATCCTTAACAGGTAAGACACCCTTGATCACTATAAGTAAAAAACTAAGAGCTCTCATAAAATCATCCAAAGCAAATTTCGAGAGAAAAATAGCTAAAGACTCAAAAGACAATCATAAGGCCTTCTTTAGCTATGTTAGAAACCTAGGAGGAAACTCCCAGATATGCTCAGAACTAGTTCAAAATGATGTGAAGATTACTGATCCTACAGACATTGCCAACATACTGGCTGACAGGTTCAGTGCAAACGTCTCCCCTCCCAAAAGGAGAGATATCTATACCAAACGATTGCAGCCCCCCAAACATCTCCAGCGCCCAAGTGAGAACTGCTCTCTCCAAAGCAAAAAACACAGCATCCATGGGGACCTGATGGTGTCCCCGGCTGTGTGCTCCACGAACTCAATGAGGAATTAAACCCACAGCTAGGACAGCTGTTTAATCAAAGTCTTACCTCTGGATACGCACTCCAGGAGTGGCGCACTGCAACTGTGGTACCACTTCACAAAGGCGGTGCCTCCACCAACCCTGGAAATTACCGGCCCATTAGCTTGACAAACCTTATCTGCAAAGTCATGGAGAGGATCATAATGGACCTCATAAATAAAGACATAGGGAATTTGCAGACTTTGGATCCAACCCAGTTTGGCTTTGTCAAAGGCAGATCATGCCTTTTAAACTTGGTTGACTTTTGAAACAGTCACCAAAGCCATTGATGAGGGAAAGGCAGTCCATACAGCCTACCTCGATCTGGCTAAGGCCTTCGATACAATACCCCACTCGATCATTGAAAAACTCATCAGCTTAAATGTTAACCCATACATCACAAGATGGGTTGCAAACTGGCTGAGTGACAGAACCCACAGGGTCAGAGTTGCTGGCGCCATGTCAGACTCAAAGCCTGTCACAAGTGGTGTCCCACAGGGCTCAGTCCTGGGCCCACTCTTGTTTGGCATCTACTTTCCAGTACAAGCAAACACAGGAGGGTTATGGCTGACAAAGTTTGCAGATGACTGCAAACTGGGCCATAGTAGAAAACACATCTGACACAGATATCCTTCAGAAGGGTCTCACAGAAGCGGATAGCTGGTGCCAGAGCCACGACCTAAAGTTAAATGCCAAAAAATGCATAGTCATACCCTTCGGGAAAAACAAGGTTACCCCTAGCTACCAAATAGGTGGCAATCCACTGAGCACAGAAGAAGTTATCAGGGACCTGGGGACCCAGGTTGATAGTCTGTCATTCGACACCCATGTAGCTAAAGTAGTTAGGAAGACCTTCTACATTGCCCACCTTATCATGAAGGGATTCTCATCTAGATCAAGGGAGGTTATAGTCTCCCTTTACTCATCACTCATCAGACCAATGATTGAGTACAATGCCCCATTCGAATGTATCTGACCCGACACTTGCAGCAGCTGGAGAGGCCACAAAAGTTCCTCACCAAAAGGATAAAGGGTCTCAAAAATCTATCCTATGCTGCCCGACTGAAAGAACTCCAGCTCTATTCAGTCGCCACCGCTTGCTCAGAGGTGACCTTTGCCTAACATACAAGGCCATGTCAAACCCAGATTTGATGAATATGCTTCACCTCAAAAAATCTAGATCCATCAGAGCCACATGGGCGCGAGACTTAAACCTCGACACGGCTATTAATAGGACGTGCTGGAGGGATAGATTCATCACCCAAAGACTTCCTATGCTGTGGAACAAAATCCCGGTACATGTGAGGCAGAGCACCTCGCTGGCCTTGTTCAAGAGAAATCTTGACCAATGGATGGGAGATCGCAGATATACCCCAGGGATTACCTCAGTGTCACTGCTCGACAGAGGCACAGCAAAATAATGGGTATAGTTCCCCATACTAAAGGGGTGGCGTAAGCCACAAAACGATGGGCTAGGCTTGCAAATGGCCTCGGGCAGATAGCCTAGTATGAACCTATGAACCTATGACACCGACGGCGCCGAAGGAGCACTAATACCCCCGGATCCGAAGCTCGGATCCAGGCTCAGAGAGGTCGGATCCGAAGCACTCGAGGGCAGGGTCGGATCCGAAGTACCCAGTACTATCGGCGCCAACCCACCCCCGGCTCCGAAGCTGCTTGGCTCCAATCGCTCCGAACCCGGGTAGCGGGTCGGAGAAGATGCTATAGGTTTGAAAAAAGGGGTCGAGCTCCACCCCAGAGGGGGGGTAGGCAGGAGCACTCCCATCTGCATCTCGGCCTGGATGAACCTTCTCATCATCCGGTCCAGATCAGCGTCAGATAAACTATATGTAGATCTCGACGAGGCTACCGAGGTAGGCCTTGAGTGCTTCCTCGATAGCCTCAACGGAGATCGGGTCTCCTCCTCCTCAGGTCCCGGTGAGAAGCAGGCCGGAGACCGGAGCCGAGGAGGGGGAGAACTGGTAGACAAGGAGGCCGGAGGAGAAGCCCGCTTGGCAGGCGGGGCCGAAACAGAGGTCTCGGCCCGCCGCTTGTGGTGCTTCTCTCCGTCCTTTTTCTTGCTTCCCTCTCCTCCAAACCACTAGAGGGAGGTTGAGTCCCAGGTGGAGGAGGGGGAGCAGGAGAGGAGGGAACCGAAGACACAGTACCCCCTGAAGGAGTGGTAGCCGAAGCAGTGTCCGGGGGCAGAAGTCCCGCCAGGACCAGCTTCGACCTCCGCTCCTTCAATGCCCTGGGGTTGAACCCTGCACAAATGGAACATCCAGAAGTGAGGTGTTCAACCCCAAGGCATCGAACGCACCGAGTGTAGCCATCAGCAGGAGAAAGCTTATGGCCACACTTGGAGCACTTCGAGAAGAAAGCCTTAGGGGCTTCAGACATACTAAGGTTTTTTTTTTTTTTTTTTTAAATAATAAGTGTTAACTAGGCACAAGAAAAAAACACACAGGCCCAAACACACACTACGCACCAGCGAGGGGAGGGATAAATAAAAGTTATAAAGTTATCAAAAAACTTTAAATTTTAAACTTAAAAGATAGGGAACCTAACACTTCCACACAAAACTGACTAAAAATTTTAGATTTAAATGCTGTAAATATAACAATAAACACTTAGCTGAAGAGCTCTAAAAATCCAGTCTGGTCACCAGCGCGGCAAACTAGATCTGGGGTCATATAGGGAGAGCAGGGCATTATGGGTGAGGGGAGGAGCTGAGAGCTCGGATCCATAGCTGGAAAATCATGCCGGTTCGGATCCGATATCGGATCCATAACCCACAGGTTGCAGACAAATGAATCTCCTACTTCAGATCCTGGAGTAATTGCCTAACCCGGATTGTCCAGGGGGGACATGCTTGATGGCTCTTTTTCTAGCAGCTTTTTTACCTCTAAAGCTGCAGCCTCCCTCTGACTGGGTGGTACATCGGGGAGGCGCCTCAACTGAGGAGGCAGATTAAAGGGATAGAGTAACCTCTGGATATTATTCGAAGCACCCAGCGATCTGATGTTATGGACTCCCATTGGGCCAAGTGCTTCAAAAAATGTCCCCGACTGCCTCCAGAGAGGAACAGTCGGGCAAACCTCACAGGGCTGCTGCGTGGGTCGGTCAGTAAAAGGTTCCCGCGACCCAAAATGTTTCGGCCCCCCTCTGCCTCTGGGCCGGCGTCCAACTTGTCCCCCTCTGCCTCTAAAGGATGAAGGGTCTGGAGCTTAACGGGACTGCTGAGACTTCCAGAACCACATCTTCTTTTGTCCTCTCTGGTTCCTAGAAAAGGACATTTGAGGAGCTGAGAAGCGGACTCCGACAGCAGGCAGAGTCTTCCCATCTTTCTCACTCTGAACCAATGTGTCGCGGACGGTCTTCCCAGAGTAGAACTGAAGGGTGCGTTCGAGAAGGACGCCTTGAAAGGTTCCACAAAGTCGCAAAGCCGCAGCCAGGCGTGATGCCTTAGGGCGATACTGGACCCGCTGGCTCTAGCGGCTCCTTCCGTGGCATGGGAAAGTAGCCATATAGACGTGTTAGAAACAGATTTCAGAGTGGCCATGCGAGCCGAGAAAGTCCATTTGTCCTCGGCCGACATGGACTCAGGGAGAGACTCAGCATATTCTTTCACCAGATCCCGCTTAAGTCTAATTACATGGGCCAAATAATTCAGCGCCCTTATAGAAAAGATAGCTGAAGTAAACATCCGCTTCCCGATACGATCCATCGTCCGAGACTCCTTATCAGGGGGATGGATCGAGGAACTATCCTGAGCAAGTTCCCTCTTGGTGGCTGCCGCCACCACCATGGCATCTACCGGGGAACCCTTACTCCAAGCCATCCTGTCCACAGGGGGACTAAGAATCCTTTTGGCCTCCTGGGGATTGGCTCTACAGTATCTGGCTCCTTCCACGCCCTGGTATTGATGAGGTTAACCAGGGGGTCGGCCAGAGGGGACACTCAAGAGGTAGATGGGCCTGTGTCGAATGCCTCCAGGAACACAGACACATTCAAGGAAGGTTTTTGGGCTGACCACCCCCCCCTTTAGGCAGAGCATTTCCATAATGTCTCCAAAGGAGACGTCCTCGGGGGGGGGGGTGACCTGGGGGAACCTTCCCCTTCCTCCAAATCGGTGGCCTCCGTGAGGGACTCGCGGGAATCCAACTGCCTCCTCTTACACTTGCGTTTGTGAGGAACCTCCTCAGTGGGACTATCCGAGGAGGGCTCACTAACAGGGCCGTGTTCCGCCAGTGGAACGGGCTGGGGCATCAACGTAGGCTGTCCCTGGGACTGGATGATGGAAGACAAGCCCAGCTGCAAGGGAGTGGGGGCGGAATCCGAAGAAAGAGTAGGGGGTCTCGAACCTCTCGAGAGAACCCTCTCCACCACGTGGAAAGCCGAGGGTGAACCAATCTCTCTGGGCTCCGTGGAGAGGGAACATCCCTCTCGGATCTGGTGCGGGGATCGACGTCAGAGCCAAAGCACTTGGACCCGAGAGGGAAGTGTGCTCCGACCGAAATGGAGCAGAGAACACACTGGCCTTCCCAGATCCAACACACAGCTCTCGGCCCCGAGAGCTCGGATCCGACAAACTCGAGGACATGGCCGGCGCCGAGGTAGCTATAACCGTCTGAGCCGACTCCCAGGCTCCGGAACCCGATAGTGGATCGGAGAAGGAGCTATCGGGGCAAAAAGTGGGGCTGAACTCCCCCCCCCCCCGGAGGGGGGGGGTGACCTGGGGGAACCTTCCCCTTCCTCCAAATCGGTGGCCTCCGTGAGGGACTCACGGGAATCCAACTGCCTCCTCTTACACTTACGTTTGTGAGGAACCTCCTCAGTGGGACTATCCGAGGAGGGCTCACTAACAGGGCCGTGTTCCGCCAGTGGAACGGGCTGGGGCATCAACGTAGGCTGTCACTGGGACTGGATGATGGAAGACAAGCCCAGCTGCAAGGGAGTGGGGGCGGAATCCGAAGAAAGAGTAGGGGGTCTCGAACCTCTCGAGAGAACCCTCTCCACCACGTGGAAAGCCGAGGGTGAACCAATCTCTCTGGGCTCCGTGGAGAGGGAACATCCCTCTCGGATCTGGTGCGGGGATCGACGTCAGAGCCAAAGCACTTGGACCCGAGAGGGAAGTGTGCTCCGACCGAAATGGAGCAGAGAACACACTGGCCTTCCCAGATCCAACACACAGCTCTCGGCCCCGAGAGCTCGGATCCGACAAACTCGAGGACATGGCCGGCGCCGAGGTAGCTATAACCGTCTGAGCCGACTCCCAGGCTCCGGAACCCGATAGTGGATCGGAGAAGGAGCTATCGGGGCAAAAAGTGGGGCTGAACTCCCCCCCCCGGGAGGCAGCAGCACTCCCATCTGCAGCTGGGTTTGGAGGAAACGACGCATCATCTGGTCCATATCAGCATTGGAGAGACTGTGGGTCGACCTAGAGGCCGCCGAAGCAGGCCAGGATGGCCGCCGCGATGACCTCGAAGATGGTCGGGCCTCCTCCGGCGAGAAGCATGGAGAAAGGAGCCGAGGGGAGGAAGGCCCGGAGATCTTCTGAGGTGAGGAGCGCAGCTTGGCAGGTGGGGCCGAGGGGGCAGAGTCAGCCCGCAACTTGTGGCTTCTATGCCTCTCTTTCTCTCTATGCCTCTCTTTCTCTCTCTCTCTCCACTTTCTTCTCTTTCCTAGAGTCCCTCTCTCCCTGGGAAGAAATGGGAGGTTGAGTCCCAGCCAGGGGAGAGGGAACAACAAGCTGAGCAGCCGCAGCTGTAGCCACTGAGGGAGTGGAGGAGGAAGCAGACTCGGAGGGTAGAAGACCCGCCAGAATCAGCTTATTCCTCCTATCCCTCAGAGCCCGGGGGTTAAAAGCTGCACAAGTTTGGCAGCCCGAAGACAAGTGCGGTACCCTCAGGCAGAGGACGCACTGAGTGTAGCTATCCGCTGGGGAAAGCTTATGGCCAAACTCAGTGCACTTAGAAAAAATGGCCTTAGGGGCCTCGGCCATAATATCTAATGAAAAAACAAACGCGCACCTCACACAAACACCTAAGGGGAAAGGGGGGAATTACTAGGCTTAAACTACGAGGGAATGGAAAAGGGGTTTAAACTAGGGAATTAACTGTCCCCACACACAAAAACTAATAAGATTTTGAAGAACTTTTTTACTCAAAGATCGCCTAACGCTAGGAGCTCGAGAAACCCGTGCTTGACAAAGCAGTGGCAAATGAGATCTGGGGATTGGAAGGAGGTGGCAGGGTATTATGGGTAAGGGGGAGGAGCTTGGAGCTCAGATTTCTAGCTTGGAAAGCTGCCGGTTCAGATCCAGGTCGGATCAAATACCCACAGGTTGATGATCAAATGAAGTTTTCTACTTCAGATCAGGTGTTAATACAACATATTTTGAGTATTGCTCTCGTACACTTTGGGTGAGATGCTAGGATGACAGGTTTGTTTTCAGATACATTCTCTAAGTATAGGTCTATCAGTTATATATCATTAATGGCAGTCTACATTTCTTGGATCATCACACTGATTTTTTTCAGGGGAACAAGGTACCAAGCTGGTGATGTGGGTCATTTTTCTAGACATGCTGGACAAATATTGACAGTTGAGGGGTATGACTATGCATACAACTTCTATTTGAATATTCTAGCACATTCTGTACAGTTGTTGGGTGTAATTATGCATACAGCTTTCTATCTGAACATTCTAACAAAAATCTGTACAGTTGTGGGGTATGATTATTCATACAACTTACTAGCACTCTCGGGATTCAAATCCTTGCTGTGTGTGACAAAAAAACATTACAGTTAACAGCACAGTGCACTGTGCTATCAGGGAACTGTTGCGAAGCTTTCTAATGTTTTCTACGTAAGTCTCCCTCAGTTGTACAATATGACTGACCTCTTGGCACTTCCAACATTGTTATACAGAACTTCACACATTTTACCTGCATACCACAGTGTTGGTAACACTG
Source organism: Protopterus annectens (assembly GCF_019279795.1). NCBI lineage: Eukaryota > Metazoa > Chordata > Ceratodontiformes > Protopteridae > Protopterus > Protopterus annectens. The sequence goes on from NC_056731.1 coordinate 1,618,953,294, forward strand.
CTTAATACAACAGTACTATTTATAGAATGCAACAGTACAACAACATATGAAAGAACAGTAAACAGAAGCACTTCATGGGGTTATACCTTTATTCACAGGATATTACACCTTTATTTATACTGGTACGAAACTTTCTAAGGCTCTTATATTTATTTGTTATGACTGCACATGCAGAATAATTACTAACCTGCCTCGCGACACAGCCTTTGCAACCTAGCATCATGAGCTTGCTGGTTCGCAGCCTGCTCATCTGCAGCTGTCAGAGAAATACAGTGATATTTAGCCATACCTATCCGTAGCATACACAAGCTAGGCAATTATTAACTACTTAGTAGAATGAGTACTTACTCAGTGCTGGGGCATTAGGCATCTGCTGAGACTCCTGGATCCACTGTTCCAGTAAACACCCCCCTCCACCGCTTCAGATCAGCATGGTGGTGCCTGACCTGCTCACCAGTCCGGGGGATACCTGTGGCACTGGTGAGGTCATGGGCAACTGTCCCAAGCCTCCGTTTTATACTGCGAGCCCTGGTACTGGCCCTGCAGTAGTCTCTGCTCATGGTGGTTTACCAGGAGCCATACCATGATTTTTGACTCCTGGATGTCCCAAAGCTGCTCTCGAAATAAAGTGCCTTCACCCACACTAGCCATTCTGCCTGCAGTAGGAAGCTACAACCAGTTATGGGAAGTATTCTCACCTGTGGGGTTTAAATACAGCCAATTTCCCGCACTTTCTGTGATTGGCCAGTTTTGAATAGGCTAAGCTATGGGCACACCTGCTTACCTAAGGTTGGCAGTGCTTAAAGAGGTACACCAATAGGCAGATTCAATCGGCTGCCCTACACATTGCTTACACTTAAGCTAAGCTGTGCAGCAGTTACCATGGCTCAACAGTTAATTAGCATTATATTTGCTTTTTGACAGTAATCTATTATTCATTACAGGTTATATATGTGTCTGGTAGCCATGACTCATGTGTACATACACTGTATGGGGTCCTGGGGACTTCTACACTTTATTACAACACCTCACATCTGTGCTTACTGCAGTACTCTACTTCACATATTTATGTGATGTAGCTGGGTATACAACTTAAGGCTGTATAGAAAGTCCTTTCACATGTTCAGCTTGTTTTCCTATGGAAAGGTTTGCTTCTTAAAACCTCTCTCTTATGTACTGCTGTGTTGGCTTACTGGTTAAGTACTGTGACTGTAGAGTGCAGGATCCTGGTTCACTACCTGCAAAGGCTGGCTATTTTTTCCTGCCCAGAACGGCAGCTGATGCATACTGACTGATCAAGGCAGTTTTGAGCACTTGTAAGCAGGTTTGCGCGGCTTTGCATGAGGGTTAGCAATGCTACCCTAGAGTTACATATGCTTACAGAGAGTTAGCTTCAATCTTGCTTCACCTGTGTGCACATTGCTTACCCCCACGCAAACGGCCTTAAACCCGCTTAGGAGTGCTTACTAGTGCTTAAGAGTGCTTACTACCGCTTACTAGTGCTACATTTTTGACAGTAATAGTGTAATGGTTCTTCAGGAGGTGGAAATTTGAAGATATGTATGGACTTGTTCATTACACAGTTTACCTTCCATTTTTATCTGTGATACTGTATGGGTCAAATGATTATCTGTGGACTTTGCAACATTATGACACTGACTCCTCACATCTACATTAAATGTAGTATTGCAGTTCAGAAATATATGTTATTTATTAGGTTATGCAATAAAAATATTTATCATAGTGATTTGGAAGGGGAAAAATTAAATGTACTGCAGGGGGACTCGAACCGAGAATGCCTGCTTGTAAGATGAATGCTCTGCCCACTACACTATTGCTGTACTGCTTCATCTGCATATATCGTACTTTTTATCCTCTTTCTGCTATTTCACCTGTATTAACCATAGCCAAGTGATGGGCAAACCTGCACACATGATTAAACTTCATCCGTTTTATTTAGAAAAAAAAAAAAAAACTTTTCATTTTTCATCTTCAGTATTACTTTTGTACATGTGGGGGGATGTCGCTGGGGATATACATACATTTATGAGCGATCTCGCTCATTGTTTACGATCATTCTGCAGTCCTGCATTGCAGGGGAATGTATATTGTGAGAGCTCTGCTCTCAGACACGGACCCTGCACTCGTCCACGCTCCGTGCAGGATTTGGAGCTCAGGCAGGGCGCCTTCATTAATATGCATGGCGCGCTGCCGTCCACCTCCTAAGCGGCCGCTTTTGTGCAGGACTAGACTAGTCCTGCATGGATGATTAGTAAATTCGGGGGTGGGTGTTTTTGCATTTTATATGCATTAGTCATTAAAATGCAATTTTGACATACTGAAATTAGAATGTGAAGGATGGGTAAGGGTTAATGAGTAATACTAACTGTTAACACTTTTGCAATTGAATGATTTCTTAATGAGCCTCACTGACGTGTATTTAAAGTTGCTGCACTTTGGTGTAAAAATTATTCCTTTGAAAGGCTGAGCACAGTTACCAGGAAGCAACAGTAAAAGATTTTATTCAACATTTTTGGCATATTTTTCATTTTTTCAGCCTAGAATCCAGTCTTTCTCTATGTTTATGTGACTTTTGGTGGTCTGGAAGTGTTTCAAGTGATTTCTTCCACAGAGGACTCACGTTCAGCAGAGTCGTCTTCTGGGGATCCATACCCCAGAGGAAAAGAAATTTGTGAAGAGTAGGACACGGAGTCCTCTTAGGAGTCAGACATTTCCGCTTCTGTAGGTTGACTAGGTTGGAGAGGCCTGGGACTAAGAAGAGGTGGAGCAGCCTGAGGGAGGTCGGCTGTGGGCCTAAGGGCCAGAAAGGCATTGTAGAGGCTCTGGCTGAAGGCCTGCCAGTCTGGCAGGGCCTCTGGGGTTTAAGTGATATGCCTAGTCTTCACTTTTCTTTTGGTAGGGCTAACTGGCATCTGGTTGGCTGTCGGCCTGGTAGTCAAAGAAGGAGCGGCTGAGGCCTGCTCTGAAGCGCACATCCCAGAAAGTGGTTCCCCACTGGCATCTGAATCAGGTGCTGGGATATCCTCCCCGGACATGTCGTCCACTTTGGAATGTGCGGCCTGATAGGTACCCTCTTTTTCCGATGTGGCAGAAGTTGGTTCCTCGGCCAAGCTAATGGTGGCTACAGGGTGCGAATCGGCGGAGGGAGGAGCGATGGAAAAAGACGGCCGCGTGGGCTTGGCCCTCATCCTGGGTGGTTTGGATGGGGCATCGGAAGCACCTTCCATATCGAGAGCGATCTGTTAAAGGTGTTGGTTTTCAATGTATAAATCAAGAGCCTGAAGTCGGCGATGAAAGGTCTTACGGATGAACGACTTCCAAATGGCGAAGTTTTTATAATCATGATCCCAAACAAAAGAGACACTGGTCATGGGTGTCTTTGTGGGGAATCTGAAGACCACAGTTGCACTTGCTCTTACCGGGCATTAACAGACTATAGTAATACAAAAAGGACTCAAGAAAATCCCCAGCGGGGCACTTATCTTAATGCAAAACTGATCCAACATCCGCGAGTAGCAGTAATACCTGGAATTTGGCTGGTGGCTGAAAAGTTCTGAGGACAGGCGCATGCAGACATCACATTTATGGCCCAAATACCTGCCAACAAGATGTCTGACACACCATCAGGGACTGGAAAGGCTTTGGAAACCTGCCCGGATAAGCTACTGGGAGGAAGGGTAAACCCATTACTGAACACTGCAACAATGGAATAGAAAGACATAGGTATTGACAGGAGGAATGCCTTTGGCATCTGGACTACCACATTCAAGCAATGCACTTCAAAAATATAAATATTTTCTACAGAAAGGAGAAAGCAATTTCTTTAGGAATATTGAGTGAGGAACACTGGCTTCTCCAGGTGCCAAGGAAACTATATCCACTGTAGTATAGCAGTTAATTCTACATACACCTGCTATGACAAAGTTTTGTACCCAGTTGTAAATACCCAAATGAGAATGATTCAATCCTGTGGCACACAGGGGTAAAAGCCTTTACTGTGCCACAGATTACATATGTTTGACTAGTGGCATAGGCATTGGAGGGACTGCACTAAGGAAAATAAAGAGGCTGTGTCCAACAAAAGCTCGTTATTCCTGGAGGGAGGGAGGCAGGCTGCCTAGGCACACTTCAATAGCAGCATTAAGAGCCTTGGCTAGCTCAGTGATACCAAACTGTATACTTCTTGGTGGGAGGTTGAGCATTAATGGAAATGACACACGTACCTCCCAACAGCAGAGATAGCGGAGCTTTCAAGGCTGTCATGGGACAAGTGGGGAATTACAACATACTCCCTGGAAGCAACATGGCAATGCATCAGCATCCTCAAACTCCTCACCAGCCCAGCTGAAGGCAAGTCTGAGCCCTGGAGGAAGGTTAAGATGGATCCAGTAGACATGGTAAATGAGGCAAGGAGCTGGTAACAGTTGATAGTGGGAAAAGTGAGGGGTCATCCAGAGAGGCACTGGCAGCTGGAGACCCAAAAGATGTCAGAGAAGGGTTGACAAACCTGCACTTATCTAGACCAATCCTCCCAGGTCCTCACAGAACTGGTGGTGTCAAAAAAGCCTCATTCCTTCTGCTTCTGAAAGGCTTGGAGGTTAACTTTTTATACATTTTCTTTGAATGCTTGGAAAGTACAGTTTTGTACCTACCATAAATGTAGATGTCCGATAGACATGCAACTGCAGTCATAACATGTGGGTTGTCCTGCCTCAGGCAGCCCTCGGTCGGCCGGATTCCAAAGTCTGGGTCCGACGTCGGCTGATGTCACATTTCTCTCCGACGTCAGAGCGGCTGGAGAATATAAGCATCAGCCGACGCCATTTTCTTCAGTGTTTCTTGCCCCAGATGCCAGGTGCCCTCCAAGGAAGGCTGTAATCAAATTGGAAGACAAAAACAGGATTCCAAACAAATAAATGAGCAATAAAACAAATACACCATAACAGATATCCCCAACTAAGAGAAACAGGGATAGGAGTGGACCCTAGGCATAGAGGGGTATGGAGGGAGGGGAAAATCCGACTGCAGTTGCATGTCTATCGGACATCTACATTTATGGTAGGTACAAAACTGTACTATGTCTTTCAAGAATGCAACTGCAGTCATAACATGTGGGTAGAATACCATAGCTTAGCTGGGGGAGGAGGTATGCTCTAGGAAAGAGATGGTGTGGCAATCAAACCCTGCAGGACTGCCAAGCAAAGCCTGCTCTGGATCTGGAATATAGAGGAGATTGTAGTGTTTGGAGAATGTATGCACGGAGCTCCATGTAGCAGCTTCTAGAATGTCCTTGGTAGGCACCCCTCTTAAAAATGCTGTAGAGGTGGCTGTAGCTCTGGTGGAATGTGGTCTGACATTGGCTGGAACAGTCTTTCCATGAAAGGAATAACAGAATCTGATGCAATGTCCAATCCATTTAGAAATAGTCTGTTTTGAAATTGCTTTTCCTTGGACTGCAGGGGCGTAAGCTACAAAGTTGTTCAGACTTCCTACTGGCCTTGGTTCTGTCCAGGTAGTATCGAAGTTGTCTGTGAATGTCCAAGGTATGCAAAGTCTTTCCCCTTATTCTCAGGATTGGGGAAGAAAGCAGGCAGATGAATGGCTTGATTTAGAGAAACCCTAGATACCACCTTTGGCATAAAAGTAGGGTTGGTCCTTAATGAAACCCTGTCTTTGTGGAAAATAATAAAGGGTGGTATTGCCATTAGGGCCTGTAGCTCTGAAACCCTTCTTGCTGAGGTAATTGCCAACAGGAAAGCTGTCTTCCATGAGAGAAATTGCAAGTCAACTGAAGCTGCTGGCTCAAAAGGAGGTAGAGTCAGTTTTTCTAAGACAAAATTGAGGTCCCAGGCTGGCACTGGGGCCTTTCTTGGTGGCTTAATGTTCTTGATTCCCCTGAGGAATTGCCTTAGTAAGGGGTGGGAAAAAACAGGAGGATCAGTGTTGTATCTAGCTGAAATAGCAGATGCATGTATCTTTATGAAAGAATATGAGAGGCCGTTCTTTAACATATCCGCCAAATATTCCAAGATAAGTGGGATGTTCAGCAATGATGCATCATGTCCCTTGCTGGTATTCCAATTGCTGAATCTTTTCCACTTTGCTAAGTAAACCTTTCTGGTGGATGGTCTTCAAGCCTCTGTTAGTATCCGCTGAACTTCCTTGGAGAGAGATAAGCTGAAGTTATTTATGGGATCTCCCAGGCTGTTAGCTGCAGTGTTTGAAGGTTTGGATGCAGTGTTTCGAAATTGTGTTGAGTCAAAAGTAGAGGCCACTGAGGGAGGGCCCACCTCCTGGTGTGACATATGCTCCGTAGTAGTGGGTACCAGTGTTGTCTTGGCCAATCCGGAGCTATTATAATTCCCTTGGGCTTCTCTGCTTTGATCTTTAGTAATACTGAGGTCATCAGTGGCAGAGGTGGGAATGCATAGATTGCTAGGGAGTTCCAGTTGAATGAGAGGGCATCTATTTTCCAAGCTTTTTGGTGGTATGTCCTTGTGCAAAATTTTGGTACAAGATGGTTGAGGTGAGAGGCAAATAGGTCCACTTCTGGCTTGCCCCATGTCAAAGTGAGTTGTCTGAAGGCCTTCGGATGTAACCTCCACTCGTGTGGATCTGTGAAATTCCTGCTTAGGCTGTCCGCCAACACATTGTCTTTTCCTGGAACAAACTGGGATTGTAACTGGATGTTTAAGCTCAGTGATTTCTCCCAAAGCTGCATTGTCAGTCTGCAAATGGGGTAAGAGTGGGTGCCCCCCTGCTTGTTTATGTACCACATCACAGTGGTGTTGTCTGTCCGTATCATTAAATGGCCTTGCTGGATTTGGTGTTGAAAAGCCTCGATGGCATGCATTACTACCAGCATTTCCTTTTGGTTTATATGCAGATGTGCTTCCTTTGGAGACCATTGTCCTTGTATACACCTGCCTTCCATGTGCGCCCCACCATCCAAGGTCTGAGGCGTCTGTAGTCATGGTCTGCGTTATCTGTGGTTTTTTGAATGACATACCTGTGTTTTCCTGGCTCACCGAGGCCCACCATAGGAATTCCTTTTGTAGGCATGGAATGAGTGGCATGATTGTCTCCAAGTTGTTGCTGTGTTGAGACCAAATGCTTTTTAGGTACCATTGAAGCTTTCTCATGTGTAGTTTTGCTAATGGAACCAGTAGAATGCAGGATGCCATGTAACCCAGGGCCTGTAGGAATCTCCTTGCAGTCATCTGGGTGAGTTTTGCTAAACCTTTGAAGTAATGAGTTAAATTCTCTTGCTTGTCTTCTGTCAGGTAAGCCATCTGAGAGGCTGTGTCTAGTTTGGCTCCTAAGAAGATTATTTGCTGGGATGGCTGCAGTCTTGACTTTTGGAAGTTGACTGTGTATCCCAGAGCTTGAAGTAATCATATGACATAATCCAGGTTTTTTGTCAACATCAATTTGTCGTCCGCTTGTATGAGGCAGTCGTCCAGGTACGGGTAAATTTGTATACCCTGGAGCCTGCAATGAGCAATTACTGAAGCCAGGCATTTTGTAAATACTCTGGGCGCAGTAGATAAGCCAAATAGCAATGCTGAGAATTGATAATGCTCTGGCCCTGCAAGAAATCTGAGGTATCTTCTGCAGCTGTGTCTGATATGGACATGCAGGTATGCCTCCTTGAGGTCCAGAGTAATCAGCCACGACTCCTTGCCCAGCATGGGAAGGAGTTGCTGTAGAGTCAGCATTTTGAACTTTGGTACTATGAGAAAGGTGTTTAATGCGGACAAGTCCAGTATTGGTCTCCATTGAGATTCTTTTCTTGGAACAAGGAACAGTCTTGAGTAAAACCCCCTGTTCTTGTTCTTGTTGTGGAACTCTTTCTATTGTTTTCATTCGAGTCAGCAGAGTGATTTGCTTGATAGCCTCTGCCCTTTGATTTTGTGGTAGGTTTGGCATACCTTGTTTTCTTGGTAAGGTATGAAAATGAAACCTGTACCCTCGGTCTATAATGTCCAAAATCCATTTGTCCTTTGTCAGTCTGTGCCAGTTTTCTGCAAACAGAGATAATTTCCCGCCCAAGGGAGCTTCTAGTTGTTCCCTGGTAGGCGGTAGTAGAGGAAAGTCATTGAGTTTGTGGTTGTTGGGCAGGTGAAACACCTGCGTCACTTCTTTGGTTTCCTGGCTGCCATTGTCGTCCCCTGTAAGGGCCTCTGTATTGGCCTCTTCCTCGGCCACGTCTGTTCTTACCCCTTTGAAACTTTTCTGGATTAGGAAAGGACCAGTTTTTTGAAGGCCAATTCCTACTGAATCTGGGGCGTTGAACCTGGAGAAAATCTTTCACAGTCTGAACTGATTTTGCTTTTTCTTCGATGGTCTTTAACACATCCTTAGCATTTGCACCAAAAAGCTTGTTCTTTTCCAAAGGTGCATCCAGAAGTTTTGCTTTTACATGATCTGGTAGAGGTTGATCTTTTAACCAAGCATGTCTACGAATTACTGCCCCTGTCATAGCTGCCCTACATAAAGCTTCCAGTGCATCATATCCACACTGCAGGAATTGATGGCTTACTTGCTGAGTGTTATGTACAGCTTCCTGCAAAGTCTTCCTGTCTAAAGGATCAGGAGAAGCTAATGTTTTTTGTAAATCTTCTAAGAGATAATCCTGATATTGTAACATATGAAAAAGGCAATTTAAAGCTCTCATAGATAAGGTAGTGGATGTGTAAACCTTTTTGCCCCATCTCTCTAATGACCTTGCTTCCCTGTTGGAGGGCAAAGGATTTTTTGAGGTGGAGGCTGAAACTCCTTTAGGCCCCTGTGAAATACTTTCCAGATCAGCAGTATGGGCCCTGAATAAATGTGAATGAGTTTCTGGGACCCTGTAATACCTGTCTGGCTTGGCTGGAGCAGGAGGAAGAGAATCAGGGGTAGCACTAGAGTCAGAATACAAATCATCCAGAACATCAAGTAAAGGAGGAATAGCTAAGGGCCTGTGCTGAGGCTTCTTAAGGAAGGTCCTAAGGCGTTTCCTAGAATCAGAATATTCCTGACCCTGCCACTTGAAATGTTCCCTCATGGAGTGCAGAACTTCCCCAAAGGAAATATCCTCAGGAGGGGAGGCCGAAGGGATGGAATCTTCTGCATCCGAGTCCTCATAGGTCTGGAAGAGCTCTTCCTGGCTATCAGAGTGGACAGAGCCCTCAGAGTCTTCATCTGAAGGAGTAGGGTCAGAGGGTTCAACCCGGGGCCTTTTATCAGGAGGAGGCTGGGATGCTCTCTCAGGATGGGCCTGTGAACCTCTAATCATGGAAATTAAATCAGCAGCCATGGACATAATTTGTGTCTCCGGAGTCGGCTGAGGTAAGGATTTAGAAGCAATATGCTTTGTTTTGCTGGCTGCCTTAGCCCTAGTGTAGGCCTTAATAGACATGGCCATAGGAGGCCTGGCAGCTCCACGTGCAGGAGTGACCTTGTCTACAGCAATGGTCTCGGGCATTTCTTCGGTTTCGGTATTCGGAGGAAAGTCTATAACCGGCGTCGGAGTAATGTCTGGAATCGGAGTCGTCGGTAATGCGGTGTCTTCGGTTCGGAGCGGTGGAGAGACCATCTCAGAGGGAACCAGAGCACTCGCGCTAGGTTTTGGTGTGGAGTCGGTGGTAGACGCGGGCCGAGGATGTCGGTCCCGGTCTTTTCGCTTTTTGGGAGTTTGCGATGTCGGAAGATCCGACGGCATGGTGTAAGCAAATTTATCGCCGAAAAAATCTTCAGCGAACTCCGCCCGGCGCCTGAGAGTGCGCTTGTTGAAGCGAGCACAGGCTACACAAGCCGAGACGTCGTGGTCTGGGCCCAGGCAAGGGAGGCAGTAAGAGTGGAAATCCTTATGAGGTATTTGTTTACCACAAAAAAGACAATTGTTAACTTTTTCAGTAATTTCTGACATCGGCTGAGGCAAGAAAAGGTCCCCAACCGGGTACTTAGCTTTTTTGATGACTTTGGTATCGTGGAATACAGGAGCTGACCGACCGGCACTTGCGAACTGCTTCTGCTTCGGGCACCGCGCGGCAAGAAAGACTGAAGAAAATGGCGTTGGCTGATGCTTATATTCTCCAGCCGCTCCGACGTCGGAGAGAAATGCGACATCAGCCGACGTCGGACCCAGACTTTGGAATCCGGCCGACCGAGGGCTGCCTGAGGCACGACAACCCACATGTTATGACTGCAGTTGCATTCTTGAAGGACATCATCTATCCACTTGAGATAAAGACTACAATTTTTCCAATTCAACGGCAGCCACTTCTTGTCCTAAAGAAAGGAGCTCTTTATGTTCTAGAAAAAAAAATGATCGAGGGTCACATTACTAAACGAAGTTCAGAGTTTAAATTAATTGTACAAGAAGAACTAAAGTACAACAGACCGTGAAGGTGGAAATTTGTTTGTGATATTTACTAACAGCGCACTTGAAGCTTTGACATTTCCTGGGAAATCAACATCAGAAAGGTCTCCGCAATGCATGCAAATATAACAATCCAATAAACTCAAACTGTATTTGTGTACCATGGTATGGAGCAGGCTACAAATGGCCACTTTAAAGTCGTACCAAGCTTGTACAGAAACAACACAGGTTGCGTCATATACAAGACAAAAGATACTTAGAGCAGAGAAACCTTGTTTTTAGCAGAAGCATGCATGTATGAAATGGCTAAACAAAAAAAGAAAAGTTGTGTAAAATCTTACCATAACCATAGATGTCCTTCTCTTCCAAGTTGCAGTATTCGTCACATATGGGTTTACTCCTCTTGCTCCCCGAACGTCCGGCCAGTATAAAAAAAGTTTTCAGTCACTGTATGGTCTGATATGGCTAGTGGAACGTGGGCCATAAAAGTGATGACTCCACGCACCAGCCCTTAGAACTGTAATCCCCAGTCGGAACCAGTCCTAGCAAGGGAAATGTCATACCTGTGCCATCCACAAAGGGAAATGCAGCATAACAGGAGGGGAAGGTGGCTGGGAAGGAATACCGCAACATGGAAGAGAAGGACATCTATGGTTATGGTAAGATTTTACACAACTTTTCAATGTATTTCTATTCACATGTTGCAGTATTCATCATATATAGGCGAGTGCCAAAGCTCAATGTGAAAAAGGGGGTGGTGGTCTAGAGGGGGTCTCTAGGAATCCCATGAAGGATAGCCCTGGCTAATCCCGTCATAGCTCCAGAAATATGATCTAACTTGTAATGTTTGGATAAAGTGTGCATTGATGACCAAGTGGCTGCTTCAAGAATAGTACAGGTATCCAAACCCCTGAAGAAGGCTCCTAAGGAGGCCGTTGTCCTAGTGGAGTGTGCTTTAACAGTACCTTGCAGGGATCTGCCATGGTGATAGCTTTGGAAATCCAGGTTGAAATTGTTTGGTTACTGCCTTCCCTAGGGTCCTGGGGTGGAAGAAGTTAAAACAGTTTATCAGCTTGTCTGAAGGGCTTGGTTTTGTGCAAAGTAAACTCTGAGTTGTCTGTGCATATCCAGGGAATATAGTACTCTCTCACCGTCTCCCTGTGGGTTCGGAAAGAAAGTAGGTAGGTGGATGGCTTGATTAAGTGAAAGGTCATTCACTACCTTGGGCATGAAGGAGGGGTTAATTCTAAGCGTTACCCTGTCAGTGTGGAATACAAGGCCACAAGTAAGACAGCTTTCCATACACAGTGTTTTAGGGAAGCTTTGTCCGCTGGCTCGAATGGAAAAAGCATAAGCTTTTCCAAAACATAGTTTAGGTCCCATGGGGGTGGAGATGGCTTCCTGGGGGGTCTCAGGTGAAAGACCCCTTTAAGGAATAACTTAGCTGGTAATCTGGAAGCTAGGAGGGGATCCAGAAGACGACGTGCTGAAATTCCAGACAAGTGGGATTTAATGGATGAGTAGACCAACCCTGTATGCAGTAGTTCACACAGGTAAGACAGAGGGGTCTCACCAAAGCGGGTCCAACTGTCTTTTGAGACACTATATAACAAAATCTCATCCACTTTGATAGGTAAGACTGTGTTGCATTTGGTTTCCTTGTCTCCTGCAGGACAGTGAGCACGTCCTCATTGTAAAGGTGTCTGAAAGGGATCAGAATCCTATCAGCCACAGGTAAGGTGCAATAATTGCCACTGTAGGTGTATTTGGGATCCATTGTGCTGTGTGAGAAGGTCAACTCTGAAAGGCAACTTGTGGTGATTGCCCTTGGACAGTTGTTAAGAGTAGGGGGAACCAATGCTGTCTTGCCCAATAGGGAGTCACCAACAAGCTTTTTGGTCTGTCCTGCTGGATCTTCAGCAGGACCTTCTGTACAAGGGGGAAGGGGGAAAATGCATAGAGAAACCTCCCCTTCCAAGAGACTGAGAAGGCATCTGTTGCCATCGCCTGAGGGTGTTGGGAGTCTTATGCAGAAGGAAGGAAGTTGTCTGTTGATGGAGGAGGCAAACAGGACTATTTGAGGTGTACCCCACCAATGGACCAGGTCCAGGAAGATATCTCTGTGAAGCATCCATTCATGGTGGTTTGTTATGGATCTGCAGAGGGAGTCTGCCTGGGAGTTCTGCTGTGAAGGAATGTACACCGCCTACAGGGTAACTACCTAGGAGGTGGCCAGTTCCCACATCAGGAGAGCTAGTCTGCAAAGCAAGTAAGATTTTGTCCCCCCTTGTTTGTTGAGATACCACAGCACTGTGGTATTGTCTGTAATGATCTTTACTGGTCCTTCTTGAAGATTGAACTGGAAGGTTCGCACGGCCAGAAGTACTGCTCTCATCTCTTGGATACTGACATGTTCTTTTTTGTGTGGCCTTGGCCACAATCCCAGCACTTTCAGATGGCCCAGAGTTGCTCCCCAGGCCAAGTCTGAGGCATCTGTTAGCATGATTTGTTTGGGTTGAGGTGGTTGGAGGGGAAGACCTGGACTGAGGTTCACCTGCTTCAACCACCACTGGATTTCTAGTTTGAGGTAGGGCAGCAGGGGAACCCTGTCCTCCAAGGGGTGGGAGTGCTGGGTCCAGATTGACCTTCGGTACCATGCAACTTCCTTATATGGAGTCTTGCTAATGGTAACATGGGGATAGTGGCTACCATGTTGCCCAGGAGCTTGGGGTACTGCCTTGCGGTCAGTTTTGTTGTCTGGAGGACCAGTAGTTTTTTTTAAGCTTTCCACCTTTTTTGGTGGGGGGTAGGCTTTCAAGATCTCTGTACGAATCCTGCACCCCAAGAAGACAATGTCTTGGGTAGGCTCCAGGTGAAACTTTGGGAAGTTGATCTGAAATCCCAGGGACTGTAGGAGAGCAATGGCAACTTGTAAGTGTTGCAGGAGGGCCTGTTTGCAGTCTGCCTGAATGAGCAAGTCATCCATGTAAAAAAATATCTGGATTACTTTTGTCTTGCAAAAGGCAATAACTGGAGCCAGACATTTGGTGAATACTCTGGGTGCAGTGGAAAGCCCAAAGGGCAAGGCAAAGAACTGAAAGTGAGGAGGACCCACAGAGAACTTCAGGTATTTCCAGAAATTGGGCCTTATAGGGATGTGAAGGTAGGCATCCTTAATATCTAGGGTGGCCATGAACCCTTGGGGAAGGAACAGCGGAAAAAGAGTTGGTAAGGTCATCATCCGGAAAGTAGGAACCTGAAGGAAGAGGGTTGAAAAGACAGAGGTCCAGAATTGGTCTCCAAGGACCGTCTGTTTCTTGGAACTAGGAAAATGATGGAATAGAAACCTCTTCCTTTTGCAGTCAGTGGTACTGTTTCAATGGTGCCTTGAGCCATCAGGATTTCTAGTACTAGCTGCAATAGGTGGAGTTGCTGTTTTGGAAGTTGTGGGATACCCCTTCTCTTTGGAGGCATAAACCAGGTCATAAAATACCCATGTTCTATTACTGGAAGGACCCATTTGTCTGAGGTGATGGATGTCCACACTTGAAGACAGTTAGAGAGATGCACCGACAGAGGGAGGGGGTGGGGGTTTAAGGAAGGCAGGTACTCGGACACTACCTGCCCTGTCTTGAAAGGGTGGCCTGTGGCTAGAGACGGAGGAAGCTCTGGCAGAAGTGGGTTGCTTCCAGGTTGTTTTTATGGGTCTTGTGGGAGCAGCAGGACAAGAGAGCTTTCTAATAAATTGTGTTTCTGCTGGATAATTCCTTTGGAATTTAGGAACAGGAGAGACCAGCAGGTGTTTTAAATCCTGCATCTCTTTCCCCTTTTGTTGTAGTGACTTAAATAAATCAGCCACTTCTGTACCAAACAGAGCTATATTGTCCAGAGGGGCATCAACCAGCTTAGCATTAAAGTCATCTGGTAGAGGCTGGAGGAATAGCCAGGAATAATAGTCTTGGCTTTCTTTCTCGGCAGTTTGGCAGGTACGTTGGCGGAACCCTCCATACTCAAGGCTAATTGTTTTAAACGTTGGTTTCCCAGATACAGATTGAGCACGCATGCAGATGGCTGCTCAAAGTTTTGGGCACAAACACCTGGCAAATGGAGCAGTTCTTGGAGTCGTGCGACCGACCTAACCAAAAATGACACTGACCGTGGGTGTCCTTGTGGGGTATCTGACGGCTGCACTTACACTTGCCCTTTCTAGATGACATGAACAAGCATTAGAATAAAGAAAAAATGACTGAAAAGGCTCCCCAACAGGGCACTTATCTGACTTCTTCGAGATCCAACGGCCGGGCTGGCAGGAACACCTGATGTTCGACTGGCGGCTGAGAAGTTCTGAGGGCTGGTGCGTGCAGGTGTCAGTTTAGTGGTCCACACTCCACTAAACAAGTCAGATGTCCCACATACCATACAGTGACTGAAAACTTTTGCATGGGTTCATACTAGGCTATATGCCCTAGGGCATTTATAAGCCTAGCCAGAGTGTGTTTGGCTTTCGCCACCCATTTTAAATGGATTTTGCTATGCCCTTTTTCAAGGTTAGTATACTGTGCCTCTAACAGTGACACAGAAGTGATACCCGGGGTAAACCTACTATCTCCCATCCACTCATCAAGATTCCTCTTGAAGAGAGTCAATGAGGGACTCTGCCTAACCTGGACTGGGATTTTATTCCAAAGTGAAGACTCTGGGTTATGAATCTGTCCCTCCAGCATGTCCTATTTATTTCAGTGCTGAGGTTCAAGACTCTCGAGCGCGTAGCTCGATGGGATTTGGATTTTCTGAGGTGCAGCATGTCCATTAATTCCGGGTTGGACATGGCTTTATACGTCAAGCACAGATCACCTCTGAGCAGGAGGTATGCCACTGAGCAGAGCTGGAGTTTCTTTAACTGGGCAGCATATGGCATCTGTTTGAGCCCTTTGATCCTCTTGGTGAGGTACTTTTGGGGTCTTTCCAGTTGCTGCAGGTGTCTGGTAAGGTAAATCCCAAAAGGGGCATTGTACTCAATTATGGGCCTGATGAGGGATGAGTAGAGAGGCACGATGACCTACCCTGATCTAGATGTGAATCCCTTCATGATTAGGTGGGCTACACAAAATGTTTTTTTAACCACTTTGGCCACGTGGTTGTCAAATGAGAGACTGCCATCAACTTGGGTCCCCAGGTCCCAAATTACTTCTTCCGTACTTAATAGATTACCACCTATGTGGTAATTTGTGGGCACTTTGTTTTTGCCAAAGGGGATGACTATACACTTTTTGGCATTTAGCTTGAGGCCATGGCTCTGGCACCAGTTGTCTGTTTCTATGAGGCCCTTTTGGAGGATGCTTGTGTCAGCTGGAGAGTCGATTATGGCACCCAGTTTGCAGTCATCTGCGAACTTGGTCAGCCACAGTCCTTCCGTGTTAGCCTGTACCTCCAAGAAATATATACCGAACAAGAGAGGTCCCAGGACTGAGCCTTGTGGGATGCCACTTGTAACTGGTTTGGAGTCTGACATGGCTGCAGCAATTCTAACCATGTGGGTTCTGTCCTTGAGCCAGTTTGCAACCCATCTAGTGACACAGGGGTTTATATTTAAGCTGGTGAGCTTATCTATAATGCCCGAGTGGGGTATTGTATCGAAGGCTTTTGCAAGGTCCAGGTAGGCTGTGTGGACCACCTTCCCCTCGTCAATGGCCTTGGTGACTGTTTCAAAGAAATCAACCAGGTTTAAGAGGCAGGATCTGCCCTTAAAGCAGAGCTGGGTATGATTCTTTCCATAGCTTTGCAGACCAAGCTAGTCAGGCTTACGGGGCGATAGTTTCCAGGATCCGTTGAGGCACCACCTTTGTGGAGAGGGACCACTGTTGCTGTACTCCACTCTTTGGGTACATATCCTGTAGTAAGGCTGAGATTGAACAGTAGTTTTATGTTTGGGTTTAGTTCTTCTTGGAGTTCATGTAGGACGCAGCCCGGGACACCATCTGGTCCCATTGATGCTGTGTTTTTTGCTTTGGAGAGGGCGGCTCTTACCTGAGCATCTGAGATGTCAGGGGGGCAGCACTCGGCTGGGATAGATATTTGCTCTTTTGGTGGGGAAGGGGGGGAGAAGTTTGCGCTGAACCCGTCAGCTAGGATGTTGGCAATGTCTGTGGGTTTGGTGTATTTTTTGTCATTTTGGACTAATTCTGAGCGTATCTGGGAATTCCCACCCAGGTTCCTAACATAACTAAAGAAAGCCTTGTGATTATCCTTAGTGTCCTGTGCAATTATTCTCTCAAAGCTGGCCTTAGACGATTTTATGAGTGCCCGTAGTTTTTTTTTGCTAATACTGATCAGAGATGCCTTCCCCTTTTTGGGATTTTGCTCTATCATGTAGTAGCTTCCTCTTTGTATTGTATAGTTTGTTTATGGCTGGGGCCCACCAGACAGGACACCTAACTTTGGAGGATTGGGTCTTGGTTTTATTTAAGATTGCATGATCCATGCATTCCTGATAGTGTTCATAGAATGCTTTTATAAAGGATTCTGCGGTCTGGGCCGTATTTTCCACAGGCCCGGGGGCTTTGAAGGATTCCACCTCTGTTTTGAGGAGTGTGACATTTGCTTTAGAGAAGTTTTTCACTGTGGTTTTCTGGGCAGGGGCTGAGGTCGGGATGTGAATATCTAGTGAGATTAGTTTATGGTCTGATCTTACCACTGAGGGATACACTTCTGGTCTGGAGCAGAGAGTCCCCATGTTGGTGATGATCAGGTCCAGTAAGTTTTCCCCTCTTGTGGGAGTGGCAACAAGTTGTTCCATAGCATCTGAGTTTATAAATTCTAGGAACCTTTGGGCTAGGTTGTTGGAGCTAGAGTAATGCTCCCAGTCTATGTTAGGGTAGTTGAAGTCGCCCAATATAATGATGTTTGGAGAGACCTTCATATTTTCCAGTGTTCTCAGGAAGGCCGAGTGGGGATCTTGGGTTTGGAAGGGTGGTCTGTAGCAGGCTATAAACTGGAAGGCAGTTTTACCCACTGTTAGTTGCACATGGATAGTCTCTGATGCTTCGTGCTGTGCCACCAACCTGGAGGTGTGGGTATCTTTGACGAATATTGATACTCCCCCTCCTTTTGTGGTTCGGTCCAAGTTTGGGGCCGGAAAACATGGTATGAGGTATAACTTGGTAGTGTTGGGGTGCTCTTGGGAGCCTTGAACCAGGTTTCTGTTACTGCACAGATATCGATGTTCTCCATGCTAAGGAGAGTTTCGAGCGCGTGCAACTTGAGGTTTAGACTTCTGGCATTGAGTAGCATTACTCAGTTTCTTATCCCTTGTGATACCTATGGAGGTGGGTTTGTCGTTTGAGCCTTGCCTAAAAAAGGCACTATGGGGGTGGCAAGAGCCTTTGCCAATATCTGAAAGCCCAGGGGTGACAAGTGCAAGCTGTCCCTAGCGAAGCATCGCGGCTTGTCGAGCATGTCATCCCACGCAGACAGGCATTGGATCCCCTTTGAATGACACCAATACTTAAGCCAATTGTTGAAATTTATCATCTTGTCTTCATATTGTGGCATCATTCTTGGTGAGGGTAAGATGCTACTCAAGGTCAGGGTCATACCGGCCTGGGCTACATGCTCAAAGAGCTCCTCTATGTCTCTTTTCATGCGGTCCAGAGAGGTACATCTCAGGTCATTCACACCAGCATGGACAATGATGGAGTCATATTTGTACTTGCCTTGGAGTGACCTGAGTGCTTGTGTTATGTGGCGGATCCTAGCGCCCGACAGGCAGCTCACCGTGACCTTCTCCTTGTTCAGCCTGGTGAGCGGGACGTCAGTGTGCCTGACGATAGAGTCACCTATTACAAGTGTATCAGGTGTGTTGTTTAGCCTTAAGGGCTGTGACTGTTCGGCACATTGGCTATGTGTTGCACGTGTTTTGTTTTGGGGGTAGCGGTTGCTTGGGTGTCTGCCTTGGAGGTCTCTGCTGCTTAGGCAGATTTTTATTTAGAGCCTCCGAGTATGTTTTTGTGTGTTTATGTGTTTGGTTTGCTGTTGTGGTAGGTCTATGTGAGACTGGAATTGTAGTGAGTGTGGTTTCCTTCTCCTCCTGACTGGTTACGCTAGTACTGAGTTGAGAGAGCTTAGCCTCCAGTTTGGCTATATGGTTGCATCTCTCATGTGTTGGAATTTGTTGGGAGGAGAAGAGGGTTTGTCTGTGTACATGAGGCAGTTGTAACATTGCCTCAAGATTCCCAGATTCACCAGCTGGACCGGAGAGGAGATTGACAACTGACCTTTGGATATGCTAGAATAGTATTGGGAATTCCTTTATAATTGAAAAAAGGGCCAATGGGGAACAAAGTACTCAAGGGGAGTTTGTGAGGGTGTAGTGCTTTTAATTTTTTAGCTCTGACTTATATAATTGCTTTAGTGAGCAAGTGCCAGGCTTTAGAGTGGGAACAGGGTGTTTATTATGAGAACCAGATAAGTTCTAAGGGAAAAAGTGAAGAGTAGACTTTCTGGAGCCAAGAATAGTTTAAACCCAATTAAGTGGTGCTGCCCGATGCTGCACTATGTGCAAAATCGCGCAAAGCCGCGCTAAAGCGGGTTTTATACAGGGGGACTTAAAAGAGCTAGAAATTGGCCCAAAACGGCCAATAGACTACCAGATTCTTGTGCTGGGAACACTCCTCCAAGGATAGATAGGCTGCTCCAAGCTCCCCACTGCCACTGGTGAACAAAGAAGCCTCCCTTTATCCAAGAAAGGAAATGGGCAACACAGGAACTTTCCAAAAGTCCAGAATACAGCAAAGCTTGTATTTGGACTACTCTAGGTCAGGAAAGACGGGAAACCAGGAAATTTATTTTTCTTTTTTGCAACAAACAGCAGGAAAATGCAATAAATATGTAACACAGGCTAGCGCACTTGACTGTGTAGCCTCAACAGGTAAATGCAACAAACAGGACAAACTTTAAAAGTGCAGGTGCAAAAACAACTTTAAACAGTTTAAAACAGTTAAAGAAGCAGAAATACTTGCAGTTTAGCTAGATCGGACAGTCGCCCAGGTAGTAGCAGGAAAACAAACACTGGCTAGACGTTCAAGGAGCAAGAGGAATAAACCCATATGTGATGACTATTGCAATATGTGAATAGAAGGACATCATACAGTCTGTTTACAATGTGATAAAACAGATAATGAAGTAAGCATATATGAAGTATTTAACAAGTCATAATAACTAAATTAGCTAAAAAAGGAACAAGATGACAGAATGGAGAATATATACAGAAGTGTTCACAGACACAGTAGAGTGACAGCCTAAAGGTGGCACCAGACTAATGGAACAGCAGGGGGAAGTTAAGTAATGTGCCCTAAAGAAAGGCACTTGCTTTTGTCTGCATCATTAGCTTTAAACTGGTGTATGACTTTGGTGATGTGGAGAGGTTCTTTTAAGCTGAGGTGGACGTCTTTCCAGAGACTGGGAGCTAAGAGGGATAGAAACTGTGGTTGGTGCAATGAAGCTTTGATTTATGTATTTGTAGAACTGGTGCAGAAAATCTCTTCTAAGGCTGTAGCAGGGGCAATAGGATTGTCCTCATGGAGTTTAAGTAGTAGGGAGCCTAGAAAGAGGTCAACTCTTTGCTTTATGGTTAGAAACCATTAACCTTCTGTACTGACAGGTAGTGGTGTCCTCGGTTAAATGAGTTGTCTGTGAAGTAAAAGATTTTCTTAGCCTGTGGATGGAGGGTTGAAGAGCTTTTCAAGGAAGCTAAGGCTTTTATCGGTAGTCCATATTCAAAGAGCAGTACACTAAATAATTTTGCCTATGGTGATACTGGCTTCAGGGGAAATGCTGAAAAAACAACTTCAAAAAATGCTCATTTCCACAGATCTGGAGGTCCAAAGAGTAAGGGATTGACTACAGATTACTCATGGAACAAAAAAGGACAAAATGGCACAGGAGTTTCTCACCTTTATATGACACATCCTAAAGTCCCAAACATGGAAAAAGGTCAGGCCTTCAAAAATGTCCAAAAGCCTTGGAAATTAGGCCAGATGGTCAGATGCCTGTCTGCAACATAATTCTCGAGGGTACATATGGCGATGCACCAGTAATCCTTATGATGAGCATCATTCACAGTTCTTTTACATTAAAAAGGAAAACTCTGGAATAGTGTTAAGCTACAAAAACTGGAGAATTATAAAGTCCACACTCAACACCAACAGAGTTACAATACCATCGTCTATTTCAGCAGCCTGCTCAAAGGTGGATCAGTTTTGTCCTTTGTTATTCAGTGTATATAAACAAAACTGCCAAATTTTAGCATAAGAAACAAAACTCCTGCTTAGTCCTGCTGTGTACAGGGTGGGAAGCTAACCTATGTATTAATTTCATCAATCACCAGCCTGTAACCCGTTGCTTTGCTGAGTAATGATCTTGTTCTACCCCCACAAACTATATACACATGCTTACTTTATTTATGCATTTATTTATTTACTGAGGTATAGCACTGACTGCAATGGACTAATTTTAGTCTCAGCCTGGAGGTACAAAATAAAACAAAGAATGCAGTGCAAGACACTGAAGACAATACAAACATATTTAAATACAATATTCTATGTTGAAATCATATTATATGTTCAAGCCAAGCCGCGGTGGTGCAGTGGTAGCGTTGCTGCCTCACAGCAAGAGGTTCTCCTGTTCGATTCTCGGCTGGAGTGCCTTCTGTGTGGAGTCTGCATGTCCTCCCTGTGGTCGAGTGGCGTTGGAAAGACATGGGTGAATGGGCGTGCCTTCGTTGAAGGTTGGGCGTCGGGCTGACAACTCGGCACCATAAATATCTACTGCCAATCATTAGTGGACCGGAGTTCTGCTGTGGCGACCCCTAACCGGGAAAAGCCAACAATACAAACATTACATGTTGAAGTCAGCACAGATGAACTAGATAACTGTATTACAGTGTCTCAACAAATGTTTTAAGTTGCACAGTTAAGGAATGGCGTAAAACAGTTTAGAAAACAGCACTATTACATATTCTACTCTCCCATGCACAGAATCCTCATTATCCTTAACACCTGTTGATAACAGACAGCTGACCTCTTGATAACAGACAACAGAGTTATCCATCCATTCTAAACTACATGCACTTCTTACCCTTTGAGTCCACATTCACTGCTAAGATTTCTGCTTTTTCAGGGATACAAAGTTTTTTAGGAGTCCTTTGGAAACAGTCTGGAACCTTTGGTGTTCCACCAGTTTTTACCACCTATTCAGCAAAATGAGAACAAAATCCAACCTTGTTACACTTTTAAAATAAACAAGAAAATACATGTGTGTCAAAGCACGATAATAATAAAATAGCAAAGATGATTCTACTGTGTAGCACAATGCGTACTTTACTTTTCTGTACTACACATTTAGACTTCAGTGGGTGCACCAGCTGCCAAGTTCCATAAAATCATCTGAAGTTCATGTATTTATCATTTACAGAATACAGAAAAAAAATGTGCTGTCCATACCTCTCAACATTTTTTTTTTACTCAAGTATTTTGGTCAAAGCCAAACATAATGGAGAGACAAACCCTTAAAATAAGGGACACATTCTTAAATATTACTCTAATTCACTTAGAACTAATATCTAGCATTACTGACCGACTAACTTACCAAAAAGTCTAAACTTTCACAAGGAATTAGACAAAAAATATAAAGCAAATCTCAAGCTAATTCTACCAACAGAGCAAGGTGGACTAAGATTACCTAATTTGAGGAGGTATTTTACAGCAACATAGTTAAGGCTCTTATACATTCTGCACAAGCAGAAAACTATAACTCAAAGTGGAAAGGAATGATGCTGACACAGGGAGGAAGATCAAGAAATAAGGAGCAATTTTGGTTTTGGATCCAGACTCTTAAGTAGAACAACTAAAATCATACAGAGTATTACATTCATAAAATAGCAGGGAGTATTCGAAGAACCAAACAGCACGAGGCTAGAGAAGAGAGATTGTGCCGATAGGGTTGACTGTGGTCACGGATACAAATAATAGGCAAGAGGGGGCTGGAATTTATTGGAGAAAACTGGTA
Organism: Protopterus annectens; assembly: GCF_019279795.1. Classification (NCBI taxonomy): domain Eukaryota; kingdom Metazoa; phylum Chordata; order Ceratodontiformes; family Protopteridae; genus Protopterus; species Protopterus annectens. Next base: position 1,618,975,744 of record NC_056731.1, read on the forward strand.
AAGGAACCAAGGTACTGGGAGCAAATAACTAGATAGGGAAAGGTAATAGAAAGGGAAGAGACCAAGAAATTATTTGGACTGCAGGTTAGAGATTGCCTTCCGTATGAAGGATTAATCGAGTATAGGCAAAGAGAAAGAAATAGGGGGCTCCTAAATGAAAGACCAGCACTGGTATAAATTTTTTAATAGAATTTAGAAACAAAGCCACCATTAAAAAAGGAATAATTAGTAAAGCATATAAAAAACTGCATGATAATTATAAGAATGAGAAGAGTTTAGAAAGGATTGGGAAGAGAGATTGGATAAGCAATTCATAGAGACAATGGGGGGATATAGAAAAGTTGTGTAAAATCTTACCATAACCATAGATGTCCTTCTCTTCCATGTTGCAGTATTCATCACACATGGGTTTACTCCCATTTGCCACCAGAATGTCTGGCCAGTATACAAAAGTTTTCAGTCACTGTATGGTGCTTGGGACGTTTGACATGGCTAGTACAACGCGGGCCATAAAAGTGATGTCTGCACGCACCAGCCATCAGAACTGTAAGCCCCAGTCGGTACCAGTCCTAGCAAGGGTAATGCCAGTCCTGTGCCATCCAGAAAGGGAAATGATGCATAGCAGAAGGGGTAGGTGGGTGGGAAGGAATACTGCAACATGGAAGATAATGACATCTAAGGTTATGGTAAGATTTTACACAACTTGTTATGCCTTTCTAGTCACATGTTGCAGTATTTATCACATATGGGCGAGTGCCAAAGCTCACTTTGAAAAAGGGGGAGGTGGCCTTGTAGAGTTCTCCAAGAATCCATGGAGGATAGCCCTGGTAAACCCAACTCTGGCCCTAGAAATCAGGTCTAAGTTGTAGTGTTTGGTGAAGGTGTGCACTAAAGACCAAGTAGCTGCTTCCAGTATGGTGGAGGTATCCAACCCCCCTGAGGAGGCCACTGCCATGGTGGAGTGTGCTTTGACAGTGTCCTGCAGGGATTTCCCATGGTGTTTGTAGCAGAAGGTGATAGCTTTGAAAATCCATGTTGAAACAGTTTGTTTAGTAGGGCCCTGGGGTGGAAGGAGACCAACAATTGATCAGCCTGTCTGATGGACTTGGTTTTGTGCAGATAATATCCAAGTTGCCTGTGCACGTCCAGGGAACGGAGTACTCTCTCACTGTCTCCCTGTGGGTTAGGAAAGAACGCTGGTAGGTGGATGGCCTGATTTAGGGAGATGTCATTCACCACCTTGGGCATGATGCAGGGTTTAGTTGGGTGGAATACCCATGAGGGCTTGCAACTCTGACACTCTCATAGCTGAGGTCAAGGCTACGATGAGGACTGTCTTCCATGTGCAATGTTTTAGGGAAGCATTATCTGCTGGCATAAATGGAGGAAGCGTAAGCTTCTCTAAAACATAGTTGAAGTCCCAAGGGGGGAGAGGGTTTCCTGGGTGGTCTAAGGTGAAGGGCGCCTTTAAGGAACAGCTTAGCTGGTTGTATGGAAGCTGGGGGGGGGGTCCAAAGGCAAGCAGGCATGCTGAAATGGCAGACAAGTGGGTTTTAATGGATGAAAAGGCCAACCCTGTCTGCAACAGAAACCTTAAATGTGATGTCTGCACACACAGACCTCAGAACTTGAAGGCCCAGCAGGAGGAGTAGCCGGTGATGTCACGGTCATATGGTCAAGGAGCAATTATGTGGTTACCTAGGTCACAGGATAATGTGTAGAGCCCAAGAGACTAGAGGATATGAGTGATTGAGAGAGAAGGATAAGGGGGTTTTGGTGGGTGGGAAGGAATACTGCAACATCGAAGAGAAGTACATCTATGGTTATGATAAGATTTTACACAACTATTCTATGTCCTTCCATTCCTATGTTGCAATATTTTTGGTGTGGGAGAGTACCAAAGCTTAGTTGGAAGGAATGGTGGAGGTAGAAGAGGCTGATTCTACAAAACTCTGCAGGACTGCCCTGGCAAATCCTGTTCATGCTCTGGAGACATTGTCTAACTTGTAGTGTTTGATGAAGTGTGAATGGTGGACCATTTTAAACTATTGTAGCCTGCTCTGCCTGCTGTTTTGGCATCTTCCAGTAGTGTGACATCCATTTGTCAGCTAATACAAACACTGTGGGGCATCCCTATAGCAGTTCTCTACCAGCAAGTTGCATCTGCAAAAGTCTGTGGCAAGTTTACTTAAAGTACAAGAACATTACAGTGTATGTTAATGATGTAACCCTTCTATGATTGTAAATTTCATTAGAATGTATTCAGGGAGTGCACACTACTGGTAACCCCCACCAGAGATCTCTCTAAACCTAATACTTTCTAGTTTGGAATCATTGTTTTACTCAAGTCTTCTCCTTCCCAATGCACTTGTCCATACTTCTCCCACTCCATACTCACGCCTGGCATAAGGTTTCTATTTCTCTAAGAATTCCTAGTATACAAAACGGTCAGCTGCATAGATACTTTTCACAGTACCTGGTAGTCAAAGTGACTGTTCCTTGTTGTGCAGTTATAGAACTTGGTTCTGCCCGCTCCGTTCCACCCTAGCTATGCTCGGGCTTCACTCCGCTCCCCTACCCTGCCCACATCCCCTCCCGCCCCTAAATCACTCAAATTTATCTAAACCTATCCACTCCCATGTCTACCAATCACCACCTATACAATTCTGAATTATAAAGTAGCCCACATTTCCACACTAATTCTAATCAATACCCATCCATTAGCACAGATATATTAACCTTTTACCAATCCCTACCCCCTTTATACCTTTGCAAAATGCTATCAATACAAGCACCCTCTTGTTTTATACACATCTAACAGCTGTCACTCCCTGTAATCAAAACAGTTCAATCTCCACTATACCCCATCCCCTACCATTACAACACATATCCACCTACACATTCAGCTGTTCTGACCTCCCACAGTCACCCCCTATCCGATTTAATACCTGCTCTACCACATACCCACAAACTCACAACTATCACCTCCCCCTCTAACATCTCACAAAACACACTAACCACACGCTGTTAGTCCCACTCTAAAAACCTCAACACACTAATAAAGCACGCAATGTTACATTCACTAAAACACATCATTACATCCACTAAAACAAACACTATTTACTACCTTATCTCTCCACACAGCCAACCTATTCACACTAACCCTTCTTTATCATTTAACTAACCTCTACACCCCATCTACTATGACCACATCACCAACTACATCACCAACTCTCCACTGCCCATAACCCACCACTACAACTCCCAAATTTCACCCAACCTCTACAGCAACACATGAATAGACTACCGCCCACTTAAATACCATCAAACCAGACACAAAAATGAACCACTATTTAGAAACCACAAACTAAGCAAACTTATAACAACTATTTCATATATTATCAAAACTAAAACTCAGTGGTGACATCCACCCCAAACCTGGCCCCAAGACTACCAATAGGCAAACTACCACTTATACCTCAATCAACTCCACCATACCCCTTCACCACAAACACTGCTGTTCCTTAATATAAATTTAAGTAGTATACTATACAAAATCCATGACCTCCATGCATTAACTGACTTACATTCCCCTGACATAACCATTTTGACTGAAACTTGGCTTAAGCCACGTCAATAACAATGAAATACTTCCCCCAGGGTTCAACATATATAGACTCGATCATCAAAATAAACATGGAGGAGGTGTAGCAATAATGTTTAAACAAAATCTAGTGCCAGAAGTTATTAACACCACACTTTCTACATCTAACAATGCAGAATTACTCCTCACCAAACTGAATGTCAACAAGAACAAAACACTTATCATAATGGCTATGTCCCTCCAGGAGATAACACTAGCACAGTTGAAGACGTACTTCACCAGCTATCCACAATCTTCCACCAAGAAACCATAATTATGGGTGACCTCAACACTGACTGGTCCACCTATAATTCCAATAATCCATCCGATTTCATAAACCTATACGGTTTCTCCCAGCTCATACAAAACCCCACAAGAAAAGACAAAACCTCCAACAGACAATCCATCCTGGATTGGACTCTCACAAATAAAAACAACATACACCTTCTAGCAGGAAGCCTCCCCAGTACAATAAGTAACCACCTACCCACATACCTAATCAGAAACAATCTTAGTCCACCTAGACAAGTAGTCTATAGGCTAATCCACAACAAGAAACAATTTAATACCCACATTTTCAACTCCCTCTTCCAACAAATGAACTGGTCCCCCCCTCAAAACACTACCACTAGATGATGCTGTTCAACACTTTACCACCACCTTCAACATCCTAAACAGCCTGGACTCCTGCAGAATAGCTAGAATAAAACATCACCACACACCCTAGCTTAGAAACAATACCAAAGACCTATTAAAAGAAAGGGACAAAGCATGGGAAACCCTGGCTAACTAACAAAAGCAATGACAACCTTCTACTTTTCAAACAACTTAGGAATAAAGCCAAATCCCAGATAAAACCTGACAAAAAAGCCTACTACATCAATGCATATCAAAGAAAGAAAAACAACCCCAAAAAATTCTGGGCCACTATAAACAAACTCCTGCAACCTGGTAGTACGTCCATCCCCAATCCTACCACACCCCCCATCAAATAACACTGCAACACAATTCAATTCCTTTTCATAAACACAATTCACTCACTTACTATGACCAAAACATCACTGCTACAATCCCCGTAGCCAACAATGAGGGTGTAAACCCCTTCTCCTTTAACCCTGTCCCAACCCATACCATAAAAAAACTACTCAGTAAGCTCAAGCCCACCAGCCTAGCTGCTGACAACCTCCCTTCAGAATTCCTCAAAGCTGCCTCCGAAGTCATAGCCAACTCATTTCTATCCTCATCAACTGCTCCATCTCTGAGAACTATGTCCCACTAATCTGGAAAGTCTCCTGTATCACCCCACTGCATAAAGGTGGCAACTCTACCAAACTTAGTAATTACAGGCCTATTGCCATTCTTTCACCACTCTCCAAAATACTAGAAAAATGTATTCACTCCCAGCTTCTAAACTACCTTCTCTCCAATAACCTTCTATCAAACACACAATGTGGTTTTCACCCCCACCACAGCACCACAACCGCCCTCCTCAGTTTTACTAACACAATAAATGAACACAGAAATCAGAATAAATATGCCTTATCTATCTTTCTTCATCCTTCAAAGGCATTCGACACAGTTTCATACCAAAAACTGCTGTCAGAACTAGCCACATTACATCTCAGTCATTCTTCCCTAGCTTGGTTCCACAGTTATGTAACCAAACGCCAGCAGGCTGTTAGATGGCAACAGGAGCTATCATCTTTGCTCCCTGTTAACATAGGAGTTCTACAAGGCTCCATATTAGGCCACCTACTTTTTACCATTTTCATAAATCAACTCCATAAATCCACATCTCTCACCTCTGTTATCCAATATGCAGATGACTCTAGCCTGATATGCTTCGCCCCCTCTCTGACACAACTACAGGCTAGAACACAACAAACCTTCTTAGAAGTAGAATCCTGGCTAACACTAACCGCATACTGAACCCAAACAAGACCAAACTCATGTTCTTTCGCCCCACCAAAACCGCCAATCCCCTCAGCCACTTTTAAAATCCACTCCTCCAACAACACAATCAAACACCAGCTCACATACCAAATTACTAGGTGTCAACTGATAGCAAATTAAAATTCAACCTACACCTCTCTCAAACCATTAAAAAAACACATCAAATTAGGCTCTCTTTAGCGAATTAATCCTTTCCTAACTAGCCATTCTAGAATAACCATCGCCAGGAATCATCTCTTATCTACCGTTCTCTATGCGTCTCCCATCTTTACAAACCTTAACAAAACTGACCTTACCACACTTGAATCAGCCTACAATAAAATAAGCCAAGTTCGCCACTAGCTCCCCATATAGGCCCCACCACTGCGCTGCCCTACAACAAATAAATTGGCTAGAATTCCCACAACAATTAACCTATACCCAACTTGTCTTTACTCACCAACTAATATACCAGCCAAACAGAACCCAGCCCTACAAAAATTGCTCCAACCATATACCAGCACTTGGCAACTCCAATCCTCACACAAAACACTCCTCCAAGTATCCAAAAGCAATAACAAAGCTGGGGACGCCCTCTACTCCCACCACATTTCTAAACTTTGGAACTTAATCCCTCAACACATCCTAAATGCTACCGACCTACACCAATTCAAAACTCTCCTCAAAAACCACCTCATTAACAAGTGGCTCTGCTCCTGCACCAAGCCAGGCTAACACCACATAAGCCCACATCAAATTTCACCCCCTAAATTTTAGTCTCCATGTATACCCCACTCCCACTTGTTAACACCATCTATCAGCTACCCTACAATAAGAGTATCATTTGATAATTTCTTTCTTTTTTTTTTTAAGGGTATACATATTACACTATACTCAAATGATCAACTAAAGATGGACCCCTGCCCTAAAAAAAAAAAAATGACTTTACTATATTGTAATAACTTTCTCCTTTTCATTAAAGTGCCTGTTGTATATCGTACTTTCTTTATTGTCTAGATATTTCTGTTAAATTCTATGTAAAACAGACACTGTACCTGTCAATGTTGTTCTTGTTTTATTGGAGCTTTTCTCACCGGGCCTCTGCTGAAAATGGGCTCACACCCACACAGACTATCCTGGTCAACAAATGTAAAATAAAAAATAAAAAAAATAAAATGTGGCTCCTTCCAGTATAGAAGCAGTGTCCAGGCCTTTTAAAAAGGCTTTGGAGGCTGCCACTACCCTGGTGGAGTGAGCTTTGACTCACCGTGGGAGCTTTTTGCCATGGTGTAACAGAGGTATATGGCTTTCCTAATCCAACACGCAATAGTTTGTTTGGAGACTGCCTTGCCCAGGGCCCTGTGGTGAAAGGAAACAAACAGTTGACTGGATTTTCTAATGGATTTTGTTTTGTCTAGGTAAAATACTAGCTGGCTGTGTACATGCAGGGAGTGGAATTTTCTCTCACCATCATTGGCAGGAGAGGGGTACTAAGTGGAAAGATGAATAGATTGGTTTAAGGACAGATCGTTGACCACCTTTGGCATGAAAGAAAAGTTAAGTTCCTAGTGTTACCCTGTCCTTGTGGTAGGTAGTCTAAGTCTATGGAAGGCAGGCCATTAGGGCCTGTAATTCTGACACCCTTCTGTTTGAAGTTATGTCCACAAGTAGTACTGTCTTCCATGTGCACATTTGCAGAGTAGCCGCACTAGCAGGTTCAAATGGAGACTGGGTTAGTTTTTCCAAAATGAAGTTAAGGTCCCAGGGTGGTGGGATGGGCTTTATTGAAGGTTTGATGTGCAAGACCCCTTTTAAGAATAGCTTTCACGTCGAGCCTGGCTAGTAGGGGAGGGTCTAGTGGCAGGCAGGCTGATATTGATGAAAGGTGAACTTTCACTGAAGAGTAAGAGTCCGCCCTTTACTAGCTGACACACATATGCGATGGATCCCTGCCCTTGTCCAGACATAATTTTGAAAATCTTTCCTATTTCGCTAGGTATGATTTTCTTGTAGTAGGTTTCCTGGCCTCCCTCAGGACTGAAAGCACGTCCTCTGAGTAGTGATGCCTGAAGAGAATTAGAAGTTTATCACCCACCGTGTCAGTGACAACATCTGCAAGTGTGAGTGGATGAGGGTTCCCTTTTGTTGTGTCAGAAGGTCCACCTTGTGGAGTAACTTGTGGTGATTGCCCTTGGCTAGATTGAGAAGTAGGGGAAAGTACAGTTGTGTACACTTAACGTAAATGTAGATGTTCAAGTGTATTCACTGTTTTAGTCATCACCTGTGGGTTATCCCTGCTGTGGTAGCCCTCGGCCGGCCTGAATACCAGAGTCAATGTTTTTCTGCGTCAGCTGCTGTCACTTCTAGACTGACGTCAGGTCGTCAGTGCTATAAAGCAAGGCAGCTGACACCATTACATCAATTTTTCTTGGCTAACCAGTGAGAAGCCCAAGGAAATATGGCAAAGTGGTCCTGGAGGTTAAAAACCACCCTATGAAGGTTATGTCTCCCTACGGAAAGAGGATAGAAGGGGGAAGGAGGGAGGGAAACCAGGACTGCAACAGTGAATACACTCAAATTATGGTAAGTGTACACAACAGTACTATGTTCTTCGTGTTTCACTGTTGCAGTCATCACCTGTGGGAGGATTCCCAAAGCTGAGGAGAGCGGTGAAAGGATTAGTTAGAGACCTAGGCATGGGTAAGCAAGCCCTGCAGAAAGTAGAGTTGTGTACACAACATAAATGTAGATGTTCGAGTGTATTCACTGCTGCAGTCATCACATTTGGGTTTTCTGCCTGCAGGTAGCCCTCAGCCGGCCTGAATACCAGTCTTTGGATTTCTGTGTCGGATGCTGTCGCTTTTTCTATGACGTCAACGATATAAAACATGCAGCCGATGCCATTACATCAGGTTTTTTTTTTGCCCCAGATGTCACGTTCACCCACAATAGGAAGCAATTATATGGTATGCAACACCCCCAGCAAAAAGCAAATACACAAGATATAATATATACCAAACAAACAGGACAGGCAAAAGTCAAGAGAAGTCAGGGGCTGGAGGGAGGGTAACTAGGACTGCAACAGTGAATGTACTCGAATATCTACATTTTTGGCAAGTGTACACAACTGTACTATGTTCTTAGTGTTTCACTGTTGCAGTCATTACATTTGGGTTGATTCCCAAAGCTACGGAAGGGAGGAGGAAGTTAGAGAGCATTAGGACCAGTTATTAAGTCCTGCAAGACTGCAGTGGCAAAACCAGCTCTGGATTTAGAAAAAATAGGCATGTGGTAATGCTTGGTGAAGGTATGTGCAGAGCTCCAGGTAGCAGCTTCTAGGGTGTCCCTGGTAGGGATACCTCTGAGAAAGGCTGTAGAGGTAGATGCAGCCCTGGTGGAATGTGATCTTATCCCCTGTGGGGTAGGTTTTTCCATGGTGCTTATAGCAGAAATGAATGCAATGGGCTAGCCACTTAGAAATGGTTTGCTTTGAAATAGCCTTCCCCTCTGCCCCTGCAGTAAAGCCAAATAGCAGCTGTTCAGAAAATCTAAGCTATATGTGCATGTCCAAAGAGTGCAGTATTCGTTCTTCCTTGTTCAGTGGATTAGGGAAAAAAGTGGGCAAATGAATGGACTGAATAAGGGCCACATTAGACACCACCTTGGGCATAAAGGAAGGGTTGGTCCTGAGAGACACCCTGTCTGCATGGAAGATGATGAAGGGCTCCACTGCCATGAGGGCCTGTAATTTAGACACTCTTCTTGCTGAAGTGATGGCTAGAAGGAATTTCAAGTTGCAACTGGCTCAAAAGGAGGTAGAGTGAGCTTTTCCAAGACAAAGTTAAGGTCCCAGGCTGGAGTAGGGGCTCTCCTGGGTGGTCTTAAATTCTTGGCCCATCCGAGGAATTGCTTTAGCAGGGGGTGAGAGAAGAGGGGTGGTTCAGTATTATAAAGTGCAGAAATGGCAGAGGCATGAATTTCAATTGATGAGAAGGAAAGGTCCTTGTGGAGCATCTCTGTTAAGAACTGAAGAATATGCGGTAAGCTGGGCACTGCTGGGCCCATCCCCTGAGTCTGCTTCCAGGAACAGTATCTTTTCTACTTTTCAGCATAGGATTTTCTAGTACTAGGCCTCCTTGCCTGCAGAATGACATCTAGCACCTGCTTACTGAGGGGTGCTATTGGAGAGCTCAAGGAATTAGTCAGGCTGCAAGGTTCAAGGTTTGAAGCTGAGGGTGCAGAATCTGGCCCTCCTGCTGGGACAGCAGGGAAGGGGTCTGAGGCAGGTGCCATGGTGCCAGCAGTGACATACGGGGCAAGAGGGGGTACCAGTGCTGGTGAGACCAGTCTGGTGCAATCAGTACTGTCCTTGGTTTGTCCTGTTAGATCTTTAGCAGAACATTCGAGAAGAGAATCAGAGGGGGGAAGGCATAAACAGAGGCTTTACCAGGTGGACAGGGCATCCACTTTCCAAGCTTGACTGTGGGAAGTCCTTGTGCAGAATTTGGTAGTTCAGAGGGGAGGCAAACAGGTCTATCTCTGGATTCCTCCATTTGTTTCTTAAAAGGCTGAATATCTTTGGTTCCAGTTTCCACTCGTGTGGATCCATGAGATTTCTGCTTAGGTCATCTGCCAGTGAATTTAGCTTGCCTAGCAGGAACTGAGCTTGTATGTGCACTTGGTAGCTCAAGGCTGTGCTCCACACAGCCATGGCTAGTCTGCAGAGAGGGTACTAGTGGGTTCCCCCAAGCTTATGTACCACATAACTGTGGTGTTGTCTGTCTTTACCAATAATTGTCCTGGAAGAATGTGGCCCTTGATGGCTGTCAGGGAATTCTGTACAGCTAACATTTCTTTTAGACTGATATGCAGGTGTATCTGAGTCCGGTTCCATTTGCCTGAACGCACTGACCTGCCAAGTGAGCCCCCCCATGCATAGTCTGATGCGTATGTTGTTAGGGTTTCGGCAGCAGGGGGTAGAGTGAATGGGAGCCCCTTGTTGTGATAGCAGGCCTCTGCCCACCAAAGCAACTCTGTCTTTATACAAGGAATGATGGGGATAATTGATTCCAGGTCCTGAGTATGTTGACACCATAGGCTTTTTAAGATACCACTGTAGTTTCCTCATATGCAGTCTTGCATATGGAATTAGTAAAATGCAAGATGCCATGAACCCCAGGGCTTGCAGGATCTTCCTTGCAGATAGCTGAGTCTTTGGGGCCAGTAGTTTGAAGTAGGCTGTCAAACTTGTTTCTCTGGCGTGAGGTAAGCCATCTGGGAAGTTGTGTTCAAGTTTGCTCCCAGGAATACAATTTGTTGGCAGCATACTAGAAGAGATTTCTTTTCGTTTATGGTGTATCCCAGTGAGGTTAGAAGTATCTTTACAAATGCCAGATGTTTTAGTAGCATGTCCTGGTTTTCTGCCTGAATTAGGCAATCGTCCAGGTATGGGTAAATCTGAAAATTTCTTTGCCTGCAAAATGCAATGACTGGGGCTAGGCACTTTGTGAATACCCTGGGCGCAGTAGAGAAGTCAAAAGTGCAGAGAACTGATAGTGCATGGAGCCTGCTCTGAAGCGTAGGTATTTCCTGCAAGATTCCCTTATTGGAATGTGCGGGTAAGCTTCCTTTAAGTCTAAGGTTGCCAACCAGGCATCTTTGCCTAGCATAGGAAGCAGCTGTTGAAGTGTTAGCATTTTGAATTTTGGGATTACCAAAAAAATGTTTAGAATAGAGAGGTCCAGGTTCGGACGTCAGGAGCAATCTTTTCTGGGTACCAGGAAAAGTCTTGAGTAAAAACCTTGTCCCCTTTCTTCTGCTGGGACAGGATGAATAGCCCTGATACTTAGAAGAGAGAGCGAGCCTGCTCTTGAGCCTCTGCCACTGATTTGGGGGTAGGTCTGTCCAACCGTTTGGGGTTGGTAAGGTGTGGAAGTGGAATCTGTATCCTTGAAAAACTATATTTAACACCCATTTGTCCTAGGTAATGAGTTCCCAGTTTTTTGCATGCAGTGCGAGCTTTCCCCCTAATGGAGCAGACGGTTGAGCAGGGCTTAGAAGAGTTAAGGTTAAGTCATTGTGACAATTTTCCATAGGGGGGGTGTCTTACTACTTCCAGCTTTGGAAGTAGGAGCCCCCCACTGCTTAGTCCTGTGTGTACCTTGAGAGTGTAGCCTAGGTGGTCTGCTGTTCCTGGGTTCGGACTTCGAAGGCCTGGAAGAGACTGGAAAGGACCAATTCTTAGAAGCCCAATGCCTACTAAATTTGGGAGACTGTACTTGCAAGAAATCTTTAACAGTTTGTATAGACTTAGTTTTTTCCTCCAACATTTTAAGGACTTCTGCTTTGTTGCCAAACAGGCAGTCTTGGTTTAAGAGAGCATCCAGTAATTTAGCTTTAACATGATCTGGCAGATTTTGCTCGTTAAGCCAAGCATGCCTTCTAAAAACAGACCCAGTGATAACAGCCCTGCAAGATGCTTTTAAAGAGTCCATACCACATTGCAAAGTATGTTTACCAACTTCTTCTGCAGAATGTATTAAACCCTGTAATTCTTTATTTTCAGCACAGTCAGGAATCAACATAATTTTCTGTTTAATTAGTCCCATAATACGCTGCTGATATCTTAACATATGAAACTGGCAGTTTAAGGCCCTAATGGCCAAAGTAGCAGAAGTGTTTACCTTCTTACCCCATCTGTCCAAGGCCCTGGAATCTCTATCAGAGCGGGGTAGGGTTTTTGGCAGAAGAAGCCTTAATGCCTTTAGGTCCTTGGGAAATGGTCTCTGGGTCTGCAGTAGGATTCTTGAAGAGGAACTTCTGAGAGTCAGGTACTCTGCAATACCTGTCAGGTTTCCTGGGAACTGGAGGCAAGTGTCTAGGGCCAGGCTAGATTCCAAGAAGGTATCATCTACATTGTCCAGGACAGGAGGGATAGCTAAAGGCCTGTCTTGAGGGAGGAGTAAGAATTCCCAAAGCCTCTTTTTGGTGTCAGAGTAATCCTGGCATTCCCAGCGGAAATGCTCACTAAGTGTGTGCACGGTTTCACCAAAAGAAAAAATCTTCTGGAGGGGAAGCAGAGGGAATGGAGTCCACTGCATCAGAAACCTCACAGGTAGATTAGGGCAAATCCTGGTAATCAGAAGAAACAGAAATTTCAGAATCCTGATCAGAAGAATCAGAAGGAAAATCAGTTCTAGGTCTCTTAGAAGGTGAAGGCTGGCTTCCTCTAATTAATGTAATAAAGTCTTCAGCCATTCTTATCATTTGATTTTTAGGCATATGGGCCTGACCATGCGGTTTGGACATCGGTTTTCTAGGCGTGGGTTGAGTTTTAGGCCTTGAAGTAGAAGAAGATGGTGCCGGTTTGAAATGCAAGTCAGTAGGCCTGAATACACCCTAAGAAGCCGGTGCCTGCACAGTGGCTCCGGACGCACCCAAGGTAGAGACATACGCAGATTCCATGGTCAAAGAAGCATCTCGCGGCATACCGTACCCCGAATGGGTCTCAGTAGAGGCCTGCGAATCTGAAATAGCGGGTATCAGGGGCTGCGAAAGCGCCTCACTGAGTACCGGCGAACTGGCAACTAACAATGGAAGCATCATCAGCAGCTTTAGACCCGTGCAGTCCGTCTGTCTTTATCTTTACGTTTTTTCAGAATGTCAGTAGTCAGATGGCTTACAGAAGCCAATTCTGGATAGTTAAACCGAGTACCAAAATAATTTGCTGCAAAAATAAACAGATGACGAATAGTTGGGGGGTTGAATAAAGCACAAAACCGACAGCGAGGGACGTCGTGGTCTGGGCCTAAGCAAGGAATGCAGTACGAATGAAAATCTTTATGAGGTATTTGCTTTCCACAGGTAATACAATTGTTAACTTTTACTGACATCGGTTTAGAGCAAGAAAAAGGATCCCCAATGGGGTACTTAGCTTTTTTGAAGACTTCGGTTCTGAAACTCGAAAATGAAAATTTCAGGAGTCGGCCGACCAGCACTTGCAAACTGCTTCTGCTTCTGGCACCGCACGGCAAGAAAGACTGATGTAATGGTGTCAGCTGAATGTTTTATACCCTTGACAACCTGACGTCATGGAAGAAGAGACAGCATCAGACGCAGAGATCCAAGACTTTGATATTCAGGCTGGCTGAAGGCTACCTGTAGGCAGATAACCCAAATGTAATTACTGCAACAGTGAAACATGAAGAACATCCAGTGCTGTCTGGGCCAGTAGGGAGTCACCAACAAGATTTTTGGGTTGTCCTGCTGTATTTTTCAGCGGGGTTTACTGAATGAGAGGAAAGGGGGGATGCATTTAGATATTTACCCTTCCAGGAGCTTGAGAAGACATCTGACGCCAGTGCGTGTAGTTCTGGTGTCCTGGTACTAAACCCAGGAAGGTGTCTGTTGAGGGAGGAGGCAAACAGGTCTATTTGAAGTATACCACATTTGAGGACCAGATCCAAGAAGACCTCTCTGTGCAGCATCCATTTGTGGTTGGTTGAGCTGGTTCTGCTCAACAAATCTGCCTGTTTGTTGTGGAGGGAGGGGATGTAGTTCACTCGTTGGGAGATTCCCTGTGAGGAAGCTAACTACTAAATAAAGAGAGCTAGCCTGCAAAGCAGATAGGACTTGGTCCCCCCTTGCTTGTTAATATACCACAGTGTGGTTGGTCTGTGTATATCAGAAGAGTCCCTGTAGAAGTAAAGGTTGGAATGCCTGTAGGGCTAAGCAGGATTGCCCTCATTTCTCTGGCATTGATGTGTTCTGATTTTAGGTGAACCAGCCAAAAGCCTTGCACCTTAGCCCTAGAGTAGCTCCCCAGCCCAGGTCCGTGGCATCTGTGTGCATGAGCTGGGTGGGTTGTGGTGGTTGCAATGGGAGTCAAAGGTTTCTTTGTACCTGGTCCCACCACCACAGTATCTCCTTTTTTAAGCAGGGTAGAAGAGGTACAATGTGCTCCAAGGGCTGGTTATGTTGTTTCCACACTGAGTGAAGGTACCACTGCAGCTTCCTCGTGTGGAGCCTTCTAAAGGTAGCATGGGTATTGTGGCTGCCATGTAACCCAAAAGTTTCAGGAACTGCCTTGCAGTCAACTGGGTCGATTGGAGCACCTAGAGGAGATGATCTGACAGGGAGCTCACCTTTAGGGATGGCAGGAAAGCCTCCATGAGGTCTGTTCTTATTCTGAACCCCAGGAAGACAATGTCCTAAGATGCCTGAAGGTGGGATTTTAGCAGATTTATCTGGAATTCCAGTGACTGCAATAAGGAGATCACCAGGTGGAAGTGATCTTGTAGTATCTGTTGGCTGGGGCCTGGATGAGCATGTCATCTAGGTAGGGGAATATCTGTATCCCCTTTGTCCTGGCGTAGGCTACCACTGGAGCCAAATATTTGGTAAAGACTCTGGGAGCAGTGGAAAGATCAAAAGGCAAGGCAGAAAATTGCCAATGATGTGGAGGTAGGCATCTTTTATGTTTAGAGTAGCCATGAATCTCTGAGGAGTAATCAGGGGGAAAAGGGTGGGGGCAGGGTGAGCATTTTGAAGGTGGGTACCTTTAGGTTGAGGTAGGAAAGGTCCAGGATGGGTCTCCATGGTCTGTCTTTTTTTGGGGACCAGGAAGAGCCTTGAATAAAAACCTTTTCCTTTTGCAGAGGAGGGGAACTGACTGTATGGTGCCCTGGTCTAGTAATGCCTGCAGTACTGGTTGAAATAGGGGCAGTTGCTGTGAAGAGGGACAGGGGATGCCCTGCCATATGGGAGGAGAAAGCCAGGTCATGTAGTAGGCATCTTTGAGAATAGACAGGACCCATTTGTCTTTGGTGCTCAGGGTCCACAGAGGGAGACAATGAGACCATGAGACAATGAGAGAGACGGGCAGACAAGGGCACGGTGGAGGGAGGAGGTTGAGGCAAAGGTGGCAGGCAATCAGATACTACCTGCCCTGTCCTGAAAGAAGTCCTCTGGCTAGAGGCAGAAAGTGCTCTAGGTGTAGGAGGTTGTTTTCTGATGTATTTTCAAGGTCTGGCATTGGGGGTAGGCTGGGATTATTTCCTGATAAACTGTTTTGGAGGGATAGTTCCAGTGGAACTTGGAAATTGGTGAGACCATGAGATGTCTGAGGTCCTCAACTCTTTGCCCTTTACTACTAATTATAGATCCAAACAGTGCAGCATTATCCAGGGGTGCATCCATGAGCTTGGCGTAAAATCATCTGACAAGGGTTGTAGGCACAGCCAGGAATATCTGCATAGGGTGGATGCTGATGCTGCTGACCTAGCAAAGGACTCAGCAGCATCATAGCTACACCTAATGTAGTGTCTGGTGACTTGAGATTTAAGAGCCAGAAGGGAGGACAGGGCTGTTTTGGCAGGAGTATCTGGAATATCTGCCAAATATTTGGTGGCAGACTGTAAAAGAGATAGGTACTTAGCCATGTTGGTCTGGTATTTAGTGGCTGTGAAGGCCAGTGCAGCAGAGGTATAAATCTCTTTCCCTAATCTCTTCTAATGGTCTTGCTTGTCCTTGTCAGCAAGGAAAATAGTAGTTGTGAGTAATAATTTGGTGACTTTTGTCAGTGGCAACAGAAATGGTGGCTGGGTCAGATGGGGGGCACTTTATTAGGTGCTTAGCAGTGTCAGGTACTTTGTAGAGCCTATAAGGTCTGCGTGGAGCGGGAGGCTGAGAATCATGAATAGTGGATGCCGAAGAAAAGGCATCTAGGAAGGCTGGAAGGATGGGAGGAACAGGTTACGGGCTAGGTGTTTCATTTTGAATGAAGTCATAATACCTCTTCTGTACCTCAGTTATTTCTGAGCAATCCCATTTGAAATGTTTCTTCATACTGCTAATGGTTTCACTAAAGGTTAAATCCTCCACTGGGAATCAGGGTCCAGAGACTCTTCCTCAGGGGATCCATATCACAAAGGAGAAGAAAGCTGAGAAATTGTAGAAGCGAGATTCTTCAGAGGAGTCTGAAAAGACTTCCTCATCCCTAGGAGGTTGGTCTGTATGCATGGGCCTAGGGCTTAGGAGAGGAGGAGGGGTGGAGGTAGGAGGAGGAGTAGGCCTCAATGCCATAAAGGTGCTGAAGAGGCTCTGACTGAAGGCCTGCCAGTCAGGCACACTTTCAGAAGAGGAAGCAATATGTTTTCTTTTTAAAGGAATGGTGGCTGGTTTCCTGGAAAAGTACAGTTGTGTACACTTACCATAAATGTAGATGCTCAAGTGTATTCACTGTTGCAGTCATTACAATTGGGTAATCTGCTGGCAGGTTGCCCTGAGTCGGCCTGAATAACAAAGTCTTGGGTCCTGCGTTGCTTGCTGTCTTCCTCCTCCATGACGTCAGGGGTATAAAACATGCAGGCGATGCCATTTTAATCAGTTTTTCTTGCCCCAGATGTCAGGTGCCCCCCAAATGGGGAACAAAAATATATAAACAAACTGTAAATATATAAATGCACCTTAGAAACATAAAATTTACCTTCAACTAAAAGCAAATACATCACAAAGGCTTTTGAGTATAGTGAAGGAAAGAAAAGGTATAGAATGGGGGATGGCGGGTGGGTAACCCAGACTGCAACAGTGAATACACTCGAACATCTACATTTATGGTAAGTGTACACAACTGTACTATGTTCTTTGTGT
Source organism: Protopterus annectens (assembly GCF_019279795.1). Classification (NCBI taxonomy): domain Eukaryota; kingdom Metazoa; phylum Chordata; order Ceratodontiformes; family Protopteridae; genus Protopterus; species Protopterus annectens. The sequence continues at coordinate 1,618,992,968 of NC_056731.1, forward strand.
TTCACTGTTACAGTCATAACGTTTGGGTAGAATCCCAAAGCTATGGATGGGAGGATGGAACTAAACAGCATTAGGAGCAGCTAAAAGGCCCTGCAGGACTGCAGTGGCAAAGCCTGCCTTACATTTAGAGAAGAGAGGAAAATGGTAATGCTTTGTGAACGTATGAACAGAGCTCCAAGTAGCAGCTTCTAGAATGTCTTTGTTTGGGACCCCTCTGAGAAAAGCTGCTGAAGTAGACGCAGCCCTGGTGGAATGGGATCTGATCCCCTTGGGCACAGGTTTACCATGGTGCAAATAGCAGAAACAAATGCAGTGGCTTATCCATTTAGAAATAGTCTGCTTTGATATAACCTTCCCCTCAGATCCTGCAGCAAATGCGACCAGTAGTTGCTCAGACTTTCTTAGAGATTTTGTCCTGTTTTAAGTAGAATCTTAGTTGTCTGTGTACATCCAATGAATGCAGAATCCGCTCCCCCTTGTTCTGTGGATTTGGGAAAAAAGTTGGCAGGTGGATGGTCTGGTTAAGAGCCACACTGGATACCACCTTAGGCATAAAAGAAGGATTGGTCCTGAGGGCCACCCTGTCTGGGTAAAAAATAATGAAAGGCTCCACTGCCATGAGAGCCTGTAGTTCTGAAACCCTTCTAGCTGAAGTGACTGCCAAAAGAAAAGCCGTCTTCCAAGAAAGAAATGTTATATCCGCAGTAGCTGCTGGTTCAAAAGGAGGCAAGGTGAGCTTTTCCAGCACAAAACTGAGGTCCCATGCAGGAGTTGGCACTCCCCTGGGAGGCCTTACATTTTTGGCCCCTCTGAGATATTGTTTTAGCAGTGGATGAGAAAAGAGGGGAGGGCTCTGTGTTGTAATGAGCCGAGATGGCAGAGGCATGGATTTTTATTGAAGAAAAAGATAGGCCCTTTTCAAGCATCTCAGTTAAGTATTGTAAAATCTGAGGAATATTGGTCTTTGCTGTGTCTATTCCTTGTGCTTGGTTACAAGCACAGAATCTCTTCCATTTATCAGCATAAGATTTTCTAGTACTAGGCCTTCTGGCTTCCAAAATGACATCCATCACAGGTTTACTGAGAGATGTGGTTTGAATAATTAGTTGATTAGCCATGCTGCAAGATTCAGAGTTTGGAGCTGAGTGTGCAGAATTTGATAATTCTCCTGAGACAATAGATGAGGTGTTTGAGGCAAGTACCACGGAGGAAGGTGTGACATATTCTAGTGGTTACCAGTGTTGGTGAGGCCAGTCCAGAGCAATTAGAATCATTTTTGGTTTTTCCTACCTGACTTTTAGTAAGACCTTGGGAGAGTAGAGGCAGAGGGGGGAAAGGCATAGACTGATAGGTTTTCCAGCTGAAGGATAGAGCATACACTTTCCATGTATTTTGTGACGAGTTCTTGTGTAGAATTTGTCCAACTGATAGTTTTGGGGGGAGGCAAATAGATCTATGTCTGGGCTTCCCCATTTCTGTGTTAACAAGCTGAAGATTTGTGGATCCAGTTTCCATTCGTGTGGGTCCATAAGATTTATGCTCAAGTCGTCTGCCAGAGTATTTTGTTTTCCTGGCAAGAATTGAGCTTAAGGGTGAATTTGGTAAGTCAAGGCTGTGTTCCACAAGGCCATGTCTAGTCTGCAAAGGGGGTAGGAATGGGTACCCCCCCCCTGCTTGTTTATGTACCACATAACTGTGGTGTTGTCCGTCTTTATCAGTAGTTGCCCTGAATGAAGTAAGTCCTTGAAGGCTGTCAGAGCATTCTGACCAGCTAGCATTTCTTTCTGGTTGATATGTAGATGCATTTGGTTTGGACTCCATTTACCCTGAATGCATCTCCCTGCCATGTGGGCCACCGAAGCATAGTCTAATGCGTCTGTAGTTAGGGTTTGGGTGGCAGGGGGTAGAGTGAATGACAGTCCCTTGTTTTGCTGACATGTCTCTGCCCAGCAAAGAAAGTCCTGTTGTAGGCAGGGAATGAGAAGAATCATTGTTTCCAGGCTGTGACAATGTTGACTCCATAAACTTTTTACGAACCATTTAAGTTTCCTCATATGCAGTTTCGCATATGGAATTAGTAGAATGCAGGATGCCATGAACCCCAAAAGCTTGCAGAATTTGTCTTGCAGATAACTGGGTTTTTGTTGCCATTTGTTTGAAGTATATTGTCAATTGCATTTGTTTGTCTGGCATGAGGTAAGCCATCTGGGCAGTTGTATTCAAGCTTGCACCCAGGAATGTAATTATTTGTGAGGGTACCAGTTGTGATTTATTTTCGTTTAGGGTGTACCCTAGGCATGCTAGAAGCCTTTTTACAAATGCCAGATGTTGAAGAAGAGAGTGTCCTTGTCCTCTGCCTGAATGAGACAATCGTCCAGATAAGGATAAATTTGAATGTTTCTTTGTCTGCAGAATGCAATTACTGGTGCCAGGCACTTTGTAAAGACCCTGGGTGCAGTAGCTAAGCCAAAGGGCAATGCAAAGAATTGGTAATGCAAAAAACCTGCTTTGAGGCGGAGATATCTTCTGTAAAATTCCCTTATTGGGATATGCAGGTATGCCTCTTAAGTCTAGAGTTACGAACCAGGCATTCTTGCCTAGCATAGGCAGTAGCTGTTGTAAAGTCAGCATTTTGAATTTTGGAATCTCCAGGAACGTGTTCAGAATCGACAAGTCCTGTATTGGACGCCATGATTTGTTTTTTCTGGGTACCAGGAAAAAGTCTTGAATAAAATCCTTGTCCTTTTCCCTTTTCTGGTACCGGCTGAATAGCCCCCATATATCCATGAGGGGGACATGACTTGTTTCTGGGCCTCCTCCCACTGGTTTTGTGGCAGATCTGGCCATCTGTTTGGAATTGGCAAAGTATGGAAATTAAATCTGTACCCCTGGGATACTATGTTTAATAACCACTTGTCCTGGGTAATTAACTGCCAATTTTGAGCATGAAGTGTTAGTTTTCCCCCCAAGGGGGCTGCCAAAATATAAGTGCTTGGAGATGGTAGAGGAAAGTCATTGAGACTGCTTACTGTAGGGGTTGTGCTTGGTTACCTCCAGATTTGGAAGTGGAGGCACCCCACTGCTTTGACCTGTAAGATCCCTGTGATTGACATCTGGAGCCTTTTGAGCGCCTGGGTTTGCCCTGAGTGGCTCTGTTGGACACAGGAAAGGACCAGTTCTTAGTAGGCCAGTGCCTACTGAACCTGGGTGGCTGCACTTGCAAGAAATCTTTTACAGTTTGCATACATTTAGCTTTGTCTTCCATTTACTTTAAAAACTCTTCTGCCTTATTGCCATACTATCATGCTGTAAAGGGGCATCCAACAACTTAGCTTTAACATGATCAGGCAGATTTTGCTCCTTGAGCCAGGCATGCCTTCTTATCACAGATCCAGTTACGGCGGCCCTGTAAGAGGACTCCAAGGAATCAAAACCACATTGCAAAGTATGTTTTCCAACCTGTTCTGAATGCAATAAATCCTGTAACTCTATCTTCCACACAATCAGAAATCAACATCATTTTCTGTTTGAGTAAGCCCATAAAGTATAGTTTTGTACCTACCATAAATGTAGATGTCCGAGAGGAATGCATCTTCAGTCTTTACAAATGGGTTGTCCTGTCGTCAGGCAGCCCCTCGGTCGGCCGGATTCCAAAGTCTGGGTCTGGCTTCGGCTGGTGTCGCACTTCACCCGACGTCACTGCGGCAGTTATTCGGGTATAAAGGCAACAGCCGACGCCATTTTCCTCATTGTTTCTTGCCCCAGATGCCAGGTGCCCTCTTGGATGGCTTAATTTGGATAAATGCCAAAGTTTCCAAATGGTAGAGAGCAAACACACAAAATAAGCATGTATGTACATATATACAAACAAATACACCATAATAGATCCCCCCCAAGCTAGCTGAAGATTGGCAAATACCCTAGGAGTACCTCAGAGGGGAAGGAGGGTGGGTAATCCTGACTGCAGATGCATTCCTCTCGGACATCTACATTTATGGTAGGTACAAAACTGTACTATGTCCTTCAAGGATGCATCTGCAGTCTTTACAAATGGGTAGAATACCATAGCTAAACTAGGGGAGGAGGTAATGAGAAAAGATTATGGTGTAGTTAGGATCCCTTGCAAAACAGCAGTGGCAAAACCAGCACGGGATCTAGAGTATAGAGGTAAGTTATAATGCTTGGCAAATGTATGCACGGAGGTCCAAGTAGCAGCCTCTATAATGTCCTTGGTAGCCACTCCTCGTAAGAAAGCTGTGGTAGTGGCTGTAGCCCTTGTGGAGTGAGGCCTGATGTTCTCCGGAGTTTTCTTTCCATGGTAGGAGTAACAAAATCTAATGCAATTTCCTATCCATTTGGAGATTGTCTGTTTAGAAATTGGTTTTCCTTCCTTCCCTGTTGCATATGCTACCAGAAGCTGGTCAGTCTTTCTATTGTTTTTTGTCCTGTCCAGATAGTAGCGTAATTGCCTGTGTACATCCAAGGTATGTAAGAGCCTTTCTCCCCTGTTCTGTGGGTTGGGGAAGAATGTAGGGAGGTGGATAGCCTGATTTAAAGAAACTCTGGATACCACCTTAGGCATAAATGTAGGATTTGTTCTCATGGACACTCTATCTTGATGGAAGATCGGGAAGGGTTGCACTGCCATTAATGCCTGCAGTTCAGAGACCCTTCTTGCTGAAGTTATTGCTAGCAGGAGAGCAGTCTTCCAGGATAAGTATTGTAATTCTGCTGTTGCTGCTGGTTCAAGAGGAGGAAGAGTCAGTTTTTCTAGTACAAAATTCAAGTCCCATGCTGGCAATGGAGGTTTCCTGGGAGGTTTTACATTTTTAATTCCTCTCAGAAACTGTCTGAGCAGAGGATGCAAGAAGACAGGAGGATCCAAGCTGTATTCTGCTGAAATAGCTGATGCATGTATCTTGATGGAAGAGTAGGACAGGCCTGTATGGTAGAGCTCCGCCAAGTACTCCAGGATGTTGGCTATGTTCACAAGTGTCACATCTTGCCCCTTTGCAGTACTCCAGATGAGATATCTTTTCCATTTTGCTGCATAATTCTTTCTTGTGGAAGGTCTACGAGCCTCCAGGATTATGTCTTTAACCCTTTGGGATAAATTTGGGTTAATTGCTGTTATGTAATGTTCCAGGCAGTTAACTGCAGAGTTTTCAGGCTTGGATGCAGGATGTTGTAGTTGTTCTGTGTTAACAGTAATGGGATCAGGGGCAGCGTCCATATTTGTTCCCTGGACATGCTCCTCAGCAGTGGATACCAATGTTGTCTTGGCCAGTTTGGGGCTATCAGAATGATCCTCGGACGTTCCTCTTTGATCTTCAGAAGCACCTTGTGCATCAAAGGAAGTGGTGGGAATGCGTATGCTGTCAGGCTTTTCCAACTGAAAGAAAGGGAGTCCACCTTCCAAGCAAGTGGGTGGTAAGTCCTTGTGCAGAATTTCTTCAACTGGTGATTGAATGGGGATGCAAACAAGTCTATTTGTGGTAATCCCCATTTTCTTGTGATGGTTTTGAAGATGTCCGGATGCAGCATCCATTCGTGGGCATCTGTTGTAGTTCTGCTTAATATGTCTGCTAGAATGTTTTCCTTCCCTGGTATTGCCTATAACTGAATGTTGCAGCTCAGAGCCACATCCCACAGGTCCAGTGCCAGCCGGCACAGAGGGTATGAGTGTGTGCCTCCCTGTTTGTTGATGTACCACATAACTGTGGTGTTGTCTGTCCTTATCATCAACTGGCCTTCTTGGAGAAAAGGTCTGAATGCCTGGATTGCCAATTTCACTGCCATCATTTCTTTTAGATTTATGTGCAGATGCAGCTGGTCTTGAGTCCATAGGCCTTGAATGCACTTGTCCAGCATGTGTGTCCCCCATCCGAGGTCTGAGGCATCTGTCGTGATGGTTTGACTCGGTTGACTTTTGCAGAAGGGCAATCCTGTGTTTGATTGGCAGGCCTGAGCCCACCATAGGAACTCCTGTTTCAGGCATGGGATCATTGGAATTTTGGTTTCTAGGCTGTGCTTGTGCTGGGACCACAAATTCTTTAGGTACCACTGTAGCTTTCTCATATGCAGCCTGGCATGAGGGACCAGTATTATGCAGGATGCCATGAAGCCTAGAGCTTGTAGCACTTTTCTTGCAGTCAGATGGTTCTGCTTTGTTAATGCCAAGAAGTAGAGAGGAAGTTGTTCTTTCTTTTCTGCAGTTAGGAATGCCATTTGTTTTGATGTGTCCAGTTCTGCACCCAGAAAGGTTATTCTTTGGGATGGAATCAGCCTTGACTTTTTTGTATTGACTGTATATCCCAGGGCTTGAAGCAGGTAGATGACTCTTTGTAAGTCTTCTGTTTGTTTTTGTTGTCCGCTTGTATCAGGCAGTCGTCCAGGTAGGGATAGATTTGAATCCCCTGAAGTCTGCAATGAGCTATAACTGATGCCAGGCATTTCGTGAACACTCTGGGCGCAGTAGATAAGCCAAAAGGCAATGCTGAGAATTGATAATGCTCTGATCCTGCAAGAAATCTGAGGTATCTTCTGCAAATTGGTCTTATGGGGACGTGCAGGTATGCCTCCTTGAGATCTAGAGTTACCAGCCAAGACTCCTTGCCCAGCATGGGAAGAAGCTGCTGTAGGGTCAGCATTTTGAATTTGGGAACAATGAGGAATGTGTTTAAAGCGGACAGGTCTAGAATAGGCCTCCATTTGTTTTCTTTCCTTGGTAGCAGGAAGAGCCTTGAGTAAAATCCCTTTCCTTGTTCCATAGATGGTACCCTTTCCACAGCTCTCATTTTTAATAATTGAGATATTTGCTTTAGAGCTTCTGTCTTTTGAGTAGGTGGTAGGTTTGGCATTCCTCTCTTTTCTGGTAGAGTATGAAAATGGAACCTGTAACCTTGGTCTATAGTTTGCAAAATCCATTTTTCTCTTGTAATGCAGTGCCAGTTTTTTGAAAATAAGGTTAGCTTTCCGCCCAAGGGTGCTTGTAGTTGTTCCCTGGTAGGCGGTACCACCGCCAAGTCACTGTGATTGAGTTGTTGTAGTGGTGGTGGCTGTATCCGTGCCTCGTTGGTTGTTACCATGCCACTGGCGACCCCTGTAGGCACCCCTGGATTGGTTTCTGCCTCTAGAGCGCCTATTCCTGCCTCTTTGTGGCTTAGAGGATTCGGAAAGGACCAATTCTTGGAGGGCCAGTTCCTGCTAAACCTTGGAGGTTGAACTTGTAGGAAATCTTTCACTGTTTGCACAGATTTTGCTTTCTCTTCCATCTTTTTTAGTACCTGCTGTGCAGGGGAACCAAATAAATTGACCTTGTCCATAGGTGCATCCAAAAGCTTTGATTTGACATGGTCTGGTAATGCCTGTTCTTTCAACCATGCATGCCTCTTAATAACTGTGCCAGTCATGGCTGATCTAAAGGAAGCCTCCAGTGCATCATAGCCACATTTTAAAGAATGGTTACTAACCTGCTGTATGTTATGTACCATTTCCTGAACATACTTTTTATCTAAAGATTCTTCAGAGGACAGCTTTTTAGTCAACTGGTCAAGCATAAACTCTTGATATTGAATCATATGGAATTGGCAGTTCAAAGCTCTAGCTGACAAAGTAGCAGAGGTGTAAACTTTTTTACCCCATCTCTCTAAGGACCTGGATTCCCTTTCAGAGGGGAGGGGGTTTTTAGAAGAAGTAGCTGCTACAGCTTTAGGGCCCTGGGAGATAGTCTCTGGATCTGCAAAAAGTGGTGATGAGTGTCCGGGACCCTGTAGTACCTATCGGGCTTAGCAGGAGCCGGAGGTAAAGAATCAAGAGCAGTGCAAGCATCAGTAAATGCATCATCAACAACAGAAAGAACTGGAGGTATAGCTAAAGGTCTATGTTGTGGCAAATGTAGAAAGGTCCTAAGCCTCTTTCTAGAGTCTGAGAAATCTTGGCCCTGCCACTGAAATTGTTCCCTCATAGCATGCAAGGTTTCCCCAAAGGAAAATTCCTCAGGAGGAGAGGCTGAAGGGATGGACTCCTCAGCATCAGAGTCTTCGTAAGGAGAATAAGAAGCCTCAGGAGGGTCTGTATGTTCTGAGTCATCAGAAGAATCATCTGCGGATACTGGCTCAGGGGGCTCTGCTCTAGGTCTCTTTTCTGGAGGAGGGAGAGAGGCCCTGTCAGGATGAGGCTGGGCTCCACGGATTAAAGAGATGAGATCCTCAGCCAAAGAAAGCATGTGGGAGCTGGTGCTGGGCCTGTGAGAAGGGGGCTTGGCAGGCACAGGTTTTGATGTTTTGGCTGCTTTAGCCCTGGCAAAGGCCTTAATAGACATAGCTAGAGGAGGCCTAGCAGCTCCACGTGCAGGGGTTGAAACATCCAGGGGAATGGTGTCTGATAAATCCTGTGAAACCGCAACAGAAGGTTGGATTTCAGAAGCCGTCTCTACCAGGTTAGAAGAGGCCTCGGTAGAAGGCATGTTATCGGCTGAAGAAAGAACCGCTTGCTCGGTTTCGGCTGAAACAGAGACACTCGTGGTTTGCTTAACCGCGGTTTCGGCCGAAACCGCGGACCGCGAGTGTCGGTCATTTTCTTTGCGTTTTTTGGTAATATGCGTAGTCGGAGGATCCGACAGCATAATGTAGGCAAAATCAGAGCCGAAAATCTGTTCAGCAAAGTCCGACCGACGTCTAAGCGTCCGTCGGTTAAAAGAAGCACAGGCTAGACAAGCTGCTACGTCGTGGTCTGGGCCTAAACAATGTATGCAATAGGAGTGGAAATCTTTATGAGGTATTTATTTCCCACAAGATAAACAGTTATTAACTTTCTCTGACATCGGCTGAGGCAAGAAAGAGTCCCCAACGGGGTACTTAGCTTTATAGAAGTCTTCGAAGTAGTTTTGGTAGTAGTAATCTCTGGATCTGACCGACCGGCACTTGCGAACAGCTTCTGCTTGGCGCCACGGCAAGAAAGACTGAGGAAAATGGCGTCGGCTGATGCCTTTATACCCGAATAACTGCCGCAATGACGTCGGGTGAAGTGCGACACCAGCCGAAGCCAGACCCAGACTTTGGAATCCGGCCGACCGAGGGGCTGCCTGACGACAGGACAACCCATTTGTAAAGACTGCAGATGCATCCTTGAAGGACATCATGCTGTTGATATTTAAGCGTATGAAACTGGCAGTTTAAAGCCCTGATTGCCAAGGTTGCAGACGTATAAACCTTCTTACTCCATCGATCCAGCGCCCTGGAATCTCTATCAGAAGGGGTAGGATTTTTGGCTGTAGAAGCCTTAACACCCTTGGAACCCTGAGAAATAGTCTCAGGATCAGCAGCAGGATTTTTGAAAAGAAATTTGTGGGAGTCAGGAACCCTGTAATATCTGTTTGGCTTACTAGGAGCTGGAGGCAGGGAATCAGGAGCCATGCTTGATTCCGAGAACACATCAACAATGTCTAATACAGGAGGTACTGCCAAAGGCCTATGCCGAGGAAAAAGAAGGAAATTCCTAAGCTTCTTTTTTGATTCAGAGAAGTCCTGACTCTCCCAGTGAAAATGTTCCCTTAAAGTATGCAAAGTCTCTCCAAAAGAGTAATCCTCAAGAGGAGATGCAGATGGGATGGATTCCTCTGCATCAGAATCCTCATAAGGTGTAACAGAAAATTCCTGATCAGAAGAGGAATCAGAAAACATGGAAACCTGCTCTGAAGATTCATAATCAATGCTTTGCCTAGGCCTCTTAGCAGGGGGGGGGGCTTGGAAACCCCTGATCAAGGTAATTAATTCCCCAGCCATTTTGATAATTTGTTTTTTAGGCACAGGGGCCAGAGCACGTGGCTCATGAGTCGTTTTTTTAGACACAGAAGTTGTTTTTTACCTAGCTTTTGTTGATGGCGTTGGTTTAATATAAAAATGTTGAGGCCTGAAACCCTCAAAAGCTGGTGCCTGCTCAGCGGCTCCGGACCCATCCAAGGGAGAGATATCCGCGGGTTCAATACTTTGAGAATCTCGCGGCATACCGGACTCTGAATGGGTCTCGGTAGAGGCCTGCAACTCAAAAGTAGCAGGTATCAGGGGCTGCGAAAGCGCCTCACTGAGAACCGGTGAACCGGCGACTGGCTTAGGAGAAGCCTCGTCGTCAGTTTTGGACCTCGATGGTCTGTCTCTGTCTTTCTTTGCGTTTTTTGTGAACTCCGGTAGTCGGATTGCTAACCGACGACATTTCAGGGTAATTAAATCTTGAACCAAAATATTCAGAAGCAAAAATATACAGACACTTAATAGTGCATTGGGTAAACTTAGCACAAAACCGACAGCAAGGCAAGTTGTGATCATGGCCTAGACAAGGAATACAGTACAAATGAAAATCCTTATGCGGTATTTGCTTCCCACAAGTAATGCAATTATTAACTTTTACTGACATCGGTAAGGAGCAAGAAAAAGTTTCCCCAACGGGATACATAGTTTTAGTTTGAAGACTTCAGTTCTGAAACTCGAAAACGAAAATTTCAGGAGTTGGCCGACAGACAATTGCGAACTGCTTCTGCTTCGGGCATCATGTGGCAAGAAAGACGGATTAAAATGACGTCGGCTGCATGTTTTACACCCCCTGACGTCATGAAAGAGGAGACGGCAACCGACGCATAACCCAAGACTTTGTTATTCAGGCCGACTGAAGGCAACCTGCCAGATTACCCAAATGTAATGACTGCAACAGTGAAACACGAAGAACATCTGTGAAAAGAAGTGGACTGAGTAAACAACCTTGTGGGACCCTGGTGTTCAGGGTGATGCTGTTTGATGTTTTCCAGCTCAAACTATTTGTGGCATTTCAGTCAGGAAGCAGAAGATCCAGTTACATACTTTGTTTTCTATGCCTAGATTACTCAGCTTAGACAGCAGTTGCTGTGGAATTACCATACTGAAAGCACAGCTAAAGCCTACGAACAGCATGCATACGTAACAGTTCTTATTTTCCAGGTGGTCCAAGGTGTGAAGTGTTAAGGCTATGGCATCCGTAGTAGAACGATCTAGCCTGTACGCGAACTGTAAAGGATCAAATGTAGCAGGCAAGCAGGATGTTATGTGATCTTTGACAATTTTTTCGAAATACTTCATCACTATTTGGGACTGAAAAGTACAGTTGTGTACCTACCATAAATGTAGATGTTCGAGTGTATTCACTGTTGCAGTCATTACTCTTGGGTTATCCTGCTGGCAGGCTACCTGCAGTCGGCCAGAATTCCAAAGTCTAGGTCCGGCGTCGGTTGCTGTCGCCTCTTCCCTGACGTCAGTGCGCCAGGTGTATAAAACATGCAGCCGATGCCATTTTCTTCAGTTTTTCTTGCCCCAGATATCAGGTGCCCCAAATATGTAGGCTGAAAAATATACCAATAAAAAATGCATGCACAAAAATAACATTTCCTTCATCTACAAGCAAATACACCAAAAAGGTTGTAAAGAATAGAGAAGTGCAGTTAAGTCCCAGCAAAGAGAAGGAGGATGGTGGGTGGGTAACCTGGACTGCAACAGTGAATACACTCGAACATCTACATTTATGGTAGGGACACAACTGTACTATGTTCATCATGTTTCACTGTTGCAGTCATTACTCTTGGGTAGAATCCCAAAGCTGAGGATGGGTGGCTGGGCTAAACAGGATTAGGAGAGGCTATGAGGCCCTGCAGAACTGCAGTGGCGTAGCCTGCTCTGTACTTGAGAGTAGAGAGGCAAGTGGTAGTGCTTGGTAAAGGTGTGCAGTGAACTCCAAGTTGCAGCCTCTAAGATTTCTTTGGTTGGTACTCCTCTGAGGAAGGCTGCTGAAGTGGCTACTGCTCTGGTGGAATGTGGCCTAATGCCCTTAGGCACTGATTCGCCATGTTGAGAATAGCAGAAACAGATGCAATGGCCTATCCATTTAGAAATGGTCTGTTTTGGGATAGCCTTTCCTTGTGATTCTGCAGCATTTGACACTAGAAGTTGCTCAGTCTTTCTGAAAGCTTTAGTTCTGTCCAAGTAGAAGCGTAACTGCCTGTGTATGTCCAAAGAGTGCAGAATTTTCTCACCCTTGTTCTGTGGATTTGGGTAAAAGATAGGCAAGTGAATGGTTTGATTGAGAGCCACACTGGACACCACCTTAGGCATAAATGTAGGGTTTGTCCTCAGAGAAATCCTGTCTGGATGAAAAATGATGAAAGGTTCCACAGCCATGAGTGCTTGCAACTCTGAGACTCGCCTTGCAGAGGTTATGGCTAGGAGCAGAGCTGTTTTCCAGGATAAGAATTTAATATCCGCTGTTGATGCTGGCTCGGAGGGAGGCAGTGTGAGTTTTTCCAAAACATAATTTAGGTCCCAGGCCGGGATTGGTGCTCTCCTTGGAGGCCTAATGTTTCTGGCTCTTCTGAGGTACTGCCTTATTAAAGGATGAGAAAAGATAGGTGGTTCCGTATTGTAATGTGCAGAAATGGCAGAGGCATGAATCTTAACTGATGAGAAGGAAAGGCCTTTGGTATTGTAAAATCTGAGGAATATTTGGTACAGACGTGTCAATGCCTTGTTCCTGGTTCCAAGCACAGAATCTCTTCCATTTTTCTGCATAAGATTTTCTGGTACTGGGCCTCCTGGCCTCCAAGATAACATCCATAACAGCTTTTGAAAGAGGAGTTTTCTGAATGGCTACATTATCCGCCATGCTGCCAGATTTAAGGTCCTGAGTTGGCTGTGCAGGATCTGATTGTTTTGTTGGGTCAGCAAGTGAGAAGTTTGAGCAATACCCATGCTGGACCTTGAGACAAGCTCTTTAGGACTGGGTACCAGTGTTGGCGTGGCCAGTCTGGTGCAATCAGAATCATTTTTAGCTTCTCCTGACCTTTAGGAGTACTCTGGGAAGGACAGACAGTGGGGGAAAAGCATATACTGTTAGATTTTTCCAGCAGAATGATAGGGCATCCAATTTCCATGCTTGCTTGTGGTAAATCCTTGTCCAAAAACTCTGCAATTGACAGTTGTGAGGGGAGGCAAATAGATCTATGTCTGGGCATCCCCATTTCCTTATCATCCTGAAGACTTGTGGATCCAGTTTCCATTTGTGGGGATCCATGAGATTTCTACTTAGTTCGTCTGCCAGAGTGTTTGTTTTTCCTGGCAGGAATTGTGCTTGCAGGTGAACTTGAAAAGCCGATGCTGTGTCCCATAAGGTCATTGCTGGTCTGCAGAGGGGGTAGGAATGAGTACCTCCCTGCTTGTTTATGTACCACATGACCGTAGTATTGTCAGTCTTTATCAGAAATTATCCTGAATGAAGCAGGTCCTTGAAAGCTGTCAGGGCATTTTGAACAGCTAGCATCTCTTTTTGATTGACGTGAAGATGCATCTGATTTGCAGGCCATGTGCCCTGAATACATTTTCCTGCAATATGGGCCCCCCAGGCATAATCTGATGCATCCGTTGTCAGTGTCTGTTTGGCTGTGCGTAAATTGAATGGCAGACCCTTGTTGTGGTGACAGGCTTCTGCCCACCATCAAAGCTCCTGTTGTAGGCAGGGAATGAGTGCAATTACTGTCTCCAGGCTGTGGCAATGCTGAGTCCAAACACTTTTCAGATACCATTGTAGTTTCCTCATATGCAGTCTGGCATATGGAATTAGTAGAATGCAGGATGCCATGAAACCCAAGGCCTGCAGGATTTTCCTGGCAGATAAGTGGGTTTTTGTTGCCAATTTCTTGAAGTAAGTAGTCAGTTTCTGCTTGTCTGGCATGAGATAAGCCATCTGGGCAGTTGTATTTAAGCTTGCACCCAGGAATATTATCTATTGAGAGGGCACTAGTTTTGATGTCTTTTCGTTTACTGTGTACCCTAGGGCAATTAGTAATCTTTTTACAAACACCAGATGCTTTAGAAGAGTGCCTTTGTTCTCTACTTGAATTAGGCAGTTGTCCAAGTAGGGATATATTTGAATTCCTTTTTGTCTGCAAAACACAATTACTGGTGCCAGGCATTTTGTAAAGACCCTGGGCCCAGTAGATAAGCCAAAGGGCAGTGCAGAGAATTGGTAATGCACTGAGCCAGCTATGAATCTGAGGTATCTTCTGCAAGTTTGTCTGATTGGGACATGCAGTCAACATTTTGAATTCTGGAACTTCCAGAAACGTATTTAGTATAGACAGGTCCAGAATTGGTCTCCATGTTTTGTCCTTCCTGGGTAACAGAAAAAGCCTGGAGTAAAATCCTTGCCCCTGCACTTGTTGTGGTACTTGCTGAATGGCCCTCATGTCCATGAGGGCTATAATTTGTTTTTGTGCCTCTGCCCATTGATTGTGTGGCAGGTCTGGCATGCCCTTTGACCTTGGTAGGGTGTGAAAGTGGAACCTGTAGCCTTGGGACACTATGTTCAGAACCCATTTGTCTTGGATAATCATTTGCCAATTTGAAGAAAAAAGTGCTAGTTTTCCCCCTAAGGGGGCTGTCAAAAGAAAACTGCTTGGAACTGGTACAGGAAAGTCAATGGGACTGTTTCCTGTAAGGCTGTGATTTGTCTTCTCCACTTTTGGAGGTAGGAGCACCCCATTGTTTAGGCCTGTATGAGCCTGGGGGCTGAGATCTGTCTCTGGGACGCCTGTATCTGCCTCTTTGTGGTTTGTCTGAGACTGGAAAGGACCAATTTTTAGAAGGCCAGTTCCTGCTAAACTTGGGGGGCTGTACCTGTAAGAAATCCTTGACTGTTTGCATAGATGTTGCTTTACCCTCCATTTTTTTCAACACCTCTTCTGCTTTAGTACCAAACAAAGTATCATGCTGTAATGGCGCATCCAACAATTTTGCTTTAACATGATCAGGCAGATTTTGTTCCTTTAACCAAGCATACCTTCTAATAACAGAACCTGTAACAGCGGCCTGCAAGAGGCCTCCAGTGAATCATAACCACATTGCAAAGTATGCTTTCCCACTTGTTCAGTTGCATGTAATAAATCCTGCAATTCCTCGTTCTCTGAACAGTCAGTGTATTTATCAACATTTTCTGTTTAAGTAGTGACATTAAATATTGCTGATATTTAAGCATATGAAATTGACAATTTAAAGCCCTTACAGCGAGGGTGGCAGAAGTGTAAACTTTTTTCCCTCATCTGTCTAGAGCCCTAGAATCCCTATCAGAGGGGACAGGGTTTTTTGCAGTGGAAGCTTTAACCCCCTTGGTACCCTGAGAAATAGTTTCTGGGTCAGCAGCGGGGTTTTTATATAGGAATTTATGAGAATCCGGGACTCTGTAGTATCTGTCTGGCTTAGCAGGTGCAGGGGGTAGAGAGTCAGGGGACAGTCCGGACCTCTGAAAATACATCTACAATGTCTAGGATAGGAGGAATAGCAAGGGGTCTGTGCTGAGGAAGAAGCAGGAAGTCTCTGAGCCTTTTCTTGGACTCAGAATAATCTTGGCTCTCCCAGTGGAAATGCTCCCTCATAGTATGCAGCGTTTCCCCAAAAGAATAGTCCTCAGGAGGAGAGGCTGAAGGAATGGATTCTTCAGCAACAGAATCCTCATAGGGAAGCATGGAGTAATCCTGTTCAGAAGAGGAATCAGAGGAAATAGATACCTGATCAGAAGAATCATACTCTGTCTCTTGCCTAGGCCTCTTATCAGGAGGGGGATGGGAGCCCCTGATCAGAGTAATTAGGTCTTCGGCCATTTTAAGCATCTGTTTTTTAGGCATGGAAGTCTGAATAGGAGAATGCTGTACTTGTTTCTTTGTCTTTAGAGCTGCTTTAGTCTTTGAAGCAGAAGATGGCTTAACATATAGTTGTGTAGGTCTGAAGACACCCTCAGAAGCCGATGCCTGCTCAGCGGCTCCGGACCCATCTGAGGGATTGATTTCAGAGTGTCCAATACCTTGAGTTTCCAGAGGCCTAGTCGGTTCCATGTGGGAGTCGGTAGCGGGCACCAGGGGCTGCAAAAGCACCTCACTGAGAACCGGCGACTGGCCTAGAAGAGGCTTCGTCGTCAGTTTTGGACGTCGGATGCCTATCCTTGTCCTTGCGTTTTTTGTAAACTCCGGCTGATGGCTGTTCTGCCGGCATTATATAATTAAATCTTCGGCCAAAGTAATGAAATGCAAAATCGAACCGATGCTTGTTAGTGCGTTGGTTGAATCTAGCACAAAACCGACAGTTAGCAACGTTGTGATCAGGGCCTAGGCAAGGAATACAGTAAGAGTGAAAATCCTTATGAGGTATTTGCTTCCCACAAGAAATACAATTGTTAACTTTTTCTGACATCGGTTTGGAGCAAGAAAAGAGTTTCCCCAACAAGGTACTTAGCTTTAATGAAGACTTCGGTTCTGAAATTCAGATATGAAAATCTCAGGAGTCGGCCGACCGGCACTTGCAAACTGATTTTTCTTCGGGCACCGTGCGGCAAGAAAGACTGAAGAAAATGGCGTCGGCTGCATCTTTTATACCCCTGGCGCACTGACATCAGGGAAGAGGCGACAGCAACCGACGCCAGACCTAGACTTTGGAATTCTGGCCGACTGCGGGTAGCCTGCCAGCAGGATAACCTAAGAGTAATGACTGTAACAGTGAAACACGATGAACATCACATGTTCTCTCATAGTTCCCTTGCAAATTACTTTCCCAGTCTCTCTTCACAATCATTTTTAAGCTCCTCTGATAGTCATGCAATAGCTTATATACCTTAATTACCCCTTTATTTAATAGCAGCTTCTGTTCCAGATTTAACTAAAAATACTCAACCAGAACAGGACTTTCACTTAGGACTCTATCACTTTCTCTTTCCATACAATTATACAAATCCCACCTGCTTTGCATTCCTCCAATAATAACAAAGCTCACAGAAAGAACTTGCCAGTGAAACCTTTTCCATTGTCTCAAAGTCTGAACGTTTATCGGCTCCTGGACCTTCTACTGTCAATCAGGAGTACCTTGGGCTTGAACCAGAGAATGGTGTTAAGAGACCACAAGAATGAAGAAGTCGGCTAGCAGTAATGTGAAATTTGTAAATAACTGTGTCAACTGTAAAGTGTCATTCCTGTTAGATGCAGTTTAGACATGAGAAAGTACAACTGTGTAAAATCTTACCATAAGAGCAGATGTTCTTTTTATTATTGCAGTATTCATCACCTCTGCAATCTCCTGCCAAAGGCAGCCCAACGTCCAGCCAATATACCAAACCTTTTATTATCTATGGAGCGTCGCACATCAGACTTCTGTCCCCGCACAAGCGTATGGCATAAAAGTGACATTTGTACACTCCCAACTCAGACCTTAAGTGCCCCAGGCTAACTAGGACCCCTAGTGGAAAAGAGGACAGGTACATCCAGAAAAAGGAAGGAATGCAGAGAAGGACAGGAACTTCTCAGAAAGGAAAAAACTACCTAGAAAGACATCAACTGGCCCAACTTAGGACTCAAAGAATACAAACAAATAGTCAGTCTTTCTGAAAGATTAAGTTTTACACAAGTAAAATCTCAGTTGTCTGTGAATGTCCAGAGAATGTAGGATTCTTTCCCCTATTTGGGGGTCTGTGAAAGAAGACGATTAAGTGAACAGCCTGAATGAGGAAAGATTAGCTGTGTAAAATCTTACCATAACCATAGATGTTCTTAACTTCCATGCTGGGAGTATTCTCACATGTGGGATCCTCGGCCTCAGGCGACCCAAACATCCGGCTATTATACAAAAGCCTAGCCTGTCTGCTGTAAGGTGCATCGGATGTCACACCCTGGGACCATAAAGCATGGGCCATAAATGTGACGTCTGCAAGCACAGACCTCAGAACTGAATGCCCAGTCAGACAAGTCTAAAGGTAGCTGAATAATGTCATCCAGAAAGGGAAAAGGTCCTACCAGGGAGTAAGAAGGAGGGAAAGGAATACTGCAACATGAAAGAGAAGGACATCTATGGTTATGATATGATTTTACACAACTAATCTATGTCCTTCTGTTCTCATGTTGCAGTATTCTCACGTGTGGGATGGTACCAAAGCTCAGCCAAATAAGATGGGTGGAGGAAGTGGTAGCAGTCTCCAAGAAACCATGGAGGATGGCTTCAGCAAATCCTGCCCTAGCTCTGGAGATGTTGTCTAATTTATAATGATTAGTCAAACTGTGGACAGAGGACCATATATAGCTTCCTCCAGGACGGTGACTGTATCAAGGCCTTTCAGGAAGGCCCCTGAGGAGGCCACAGCCCTGGTAGAGTGGGCTCTCACATTGTGGGGTAACTCTTTACCATGGAAGAAGTAGCAGAAAGACACAGTTTTAGAGATCCAGGAGGATTTGGTCTTTTGGATACTGCTCTCATGAGGGCCCTGGGATGAAAGGATACAAAGAGCTGGTTGGACTTTCTGATGCCCTTAGTCTTAACCAGACATATCCTCAGTTGCCTGTAAAAAATCTAGAGAATGGAGCACTCTCTCACTGTCATTATGTGGAGAAGAGCAGAAGGTGGGTAAATAGAGAGACTGGTTAAGTGACAGTTCATTGACTACTTTGGGCATGAAAGAAGGGTTAGTACGAAGGGAGACCCTATCTATATGAAAAATGAGGTAAGGTCGAGAGGCTATGAGTGCTTGTAGCTCTGAGGCCCTTCTGGCTGAAGTTGGAGCTACAAGCAAAACAGTTTTCCAGGTGCACATCCTTAATGTGGTGGAAGCTGCTGGTTCAAAGGTGTAGTAGTGAGTTTCTTGAGAACAAAATTCAAGTCCCAAGGAAGAGGGATAGGTTTCCTTGGTGGCCTGATATGCAGGACCCAACTGAGAAAGAGTTTCACCTTCAATCTGTACAATCGGGGCGGATCGAGAGGTAAACATGCTCAAACAGCAGACAAATGTACTTTCACTGAAGAATATGAAACATCAGACTTTAGGAGCTCTCACACACAGGCCAAAACTAGAGGTATATCCACCTGAAAGGGGTCTAGTTGCCTTTGAAAATACCAGGTGGAGAACCTTTTCCATGATAAATAGGATCTCCTAGTAGTAAGTTTCCTAGCCTCCTGCAGGACAGATAGCACATCCGCTGAGTAAAGGCGTCAGCACATCCACTGAGTAAAGGCGTCTTAAAATGGATCAGAAGTTTATCACCCACAGGGTAAGACTGAAGGTTTTTGCAGTTGTGAGTGGATGAGAGATCCCTTCTGCTGTGTCATGAGGTTAACCATGTGAGGCAACTTGTGACTGCCCTAAGCTAATGATAAAAGAAAAGGGGGAACCAGTGCTGCCTTGGCCAATAGAGGGTCACCAGCAAGATTTTGGGCTGTCCCTCTGAATTTTCAGCAGCACCGTCTGTATTAGAGGGAAAGGGGAACGCATATAGGAACATCCCCTTCCAGGAAATTGAGACGGCATCCACTCTCCAGGCTTGTGGTGAGTTGTACCTTGAGCAGAATAGCTGTAATTGTCTGTTCTGGGGGGAGGCAAACAGATCTATCTGAAGTGTGCCCCACTGGTGGACTACAGTGGATATAAAAAGTGTACACAACCCTGTTAAAATGCCAGGTTTTTGTGATATAAAAAAATAATACACACAATAAATCATTTAAAAACTTTTGCCACCTTTAATGTGACCTAAAACCTGTACAATTCAATTGAAAAACAAACAAATCTGTTAGGGGGAAAATATAAATATAAAATGTACAGTAAATTGGTTGCATAAGTGTGCATGCCCTTAAACTAATACTTTGTTGAATCACCTTTTGGTTTAATTACAGCATTCAGTCTTCTTGGGTAAAGGTCTATCAGCATGGCACAACTTGACTTGGCAATATTTGCCCACTCATCCTTGCAAAGCACTCCAAATCTATCAGACTGTGAGGGCATCTGTTGTGCACACCCCTCTTCAGGTCACCCCAAAGATTTTCTATTGGATTTAGTTCTGGGCTCTTGCTGAGCCATTCCAAAACTTTAATTTTCTTCTGATGAAGCAATTCTTTTGTTGATTTGGATGTACGCTTGGGGTCATTGTTGTGTTGAAAGGTGAAATTCCTCTTCATCTCCAGCTTTCTAGCAGACGCCTGAAGGCTTTGGGCCAAAAGTGACTGGTATTTGGCAATGTTCATAATTCCCTCCACTTTGACTAAAGCCCCAGTTCCAGCTGAAGAAAAGCAACCCCAAAGCATGATAATGCCAACAGCATACTTCACTGTGGGGATGGTGCTCTTTTGGTGATGCTAAGTGTCGTTTTTGCGCCAAATGTACCTTTTGGAATTGCGCCAGAAAGTTCAACCTTAGTCTCATCAGACCATAACACATTTTCCCACATGCTTTTTTGGGAAACTTGATGAATTGTTTTGCAAATTTTAGCTGGGCTTGGATGTTTTTCGGTGTAAGAAAAGGCTTCCATCTTGCAACCCTACCCCTTAGTCCAGACATATGGAGAATACAGGAGATTGTTGTCACGTAGTACACAACCACTACTTGCCAGAAATTCCTGTAGCTCCTTCAGTGTTGCTGTAGGTCTCTTGGCAGCCTCCCTGACCAGTTTTCATCTCATCTTTTCATCAAGTTTGGAGGGACGTCCAATTCTTTGCAACATCACTGTTGTCCCATATTTTTTCCACGTTTTGATGACTGTCTTCACTGTGTTCCATGGTATATCCAAAGCTGTGGAAATGTTTTGGTACCCTTCTCCTGACTGGTACCTTTCAACAATGAGATCCCTTTGATGCTTTGTAAGCTCTTTGCGACCCATGGCTTTTGCTGTAGCAAGCAACTGAGTAAATGTCAGAAAAATCCTACCAGGACAGCTGAACTTTATTTGGGGTTAATCAGAGTCTCTCTTAATTGATGGGAGGTGTGTACCCAAGAAAACTGAATGCTGTAATTAAATCAAAAGGTGCTTCAACAAATTATTAGTTTAAGGGTGTGCATACTTCTGCAACCAGCACATTGTATGCTTTTTATTTTTTATATTTTTCCACTAACAGATTTGTTTTTCAATTGAATTGTACAGGTTATAGGTCACATTAAAGGTGGGAAAAGTTTTGAAATGATTTATTGCGGTCTCATTACTTTGATATCACAAAACCTGGCATTTTAGCACGGATGTGTACACTTTTAATATCCACTGTATGTCTAGAAATACATCTATGGGCAACATCCATTCGTGATTTTGGGACATTGACTTGCTGAGGGCATCTGCCTGGTTGTTGTCCTGTGATGGGATGTACACTGCTTGTCGTGTTACCTTAAACTGAGTGGCCAGCTCCCTTACTTGTATGGCCAGTCTGCAGAGAAAGTAGGACCTGGTCTTGCCCTGTTTGCTGATGTACCACAGCACTGTGGTGTTGTCCGTGAAGACTTGGAGGGGACCTGAATGTAGGAGAGAGAGGAATGCCTTCAGGGCTAGGACAAGTGCAGTCATTTCCCTTATTCTGATGTGTTTTTTCTGGAGGCCAGGCTCCCACTGAGCCTGTACCTTGAATCCATTCATAGTGGCACCCCATCCCAGATCTGAGGCATCTGTGTACATGGACTGAACTTCACTGAGGGGTTGTAAAGTCAAGTCCTGGATTCAGGTGAATTTGCTGAATCCGCCACTTTACTTCTTTATGGCAGGGAAGGAAGGGCACCTGGAAATCGAAGGGGTGGTCACATTGGGACCAGACATTCTTCAAGTACCACTGGAACTTTCTCATATGTAGTCTGGCAAAGGGCAGCAAGGGGAGAGTGGCAGCCTTCAGACCTAGAAGACGAAGAAATTCCCTGGCTGTAATGCAGTCGAGTAGGAATAAATTATGAAAGAATGTGGTCAGAGAAGTGCCCTTTTCTGGTGGAAGAAAGGCCTTCATGCCATCAGTCTTTATTCTGCAACACAAGAAAATTTTGTCTTGGGAGGGAGTGAGGGAGGACTCGGGTAGATAGACTGTGAAAATTACAGTTTTGTACCTACCATAAATGTAGATGTCCAATAGGTATGCATCTGCAGTCATAACATATGGGTTGTCCTGCCTCAGGCAGCCCTTCGGTCGGCCGGATTCCAAAGTCTGGGTCTGGCCTCGGCTGATGTCACACTTTCCCCGACGTCAGAGCTTCTGGGGTATAAAGGCATCAGCCGACGCCATTTTCCTCAGTGTTTCTTGCCCCAGATGCCAGGTGCCCTCTAGGAAGGCTAAATTTGGAGAAATGTTGAAATTCCAAACAGTAACAAACAAAAGTCTAGCTAAAATAATGGAAAAAAATAATAATAAAATGTAATCACCATCAAGTAATGAAAATAAAATTACAAAAAAAAAACTCAACAAAGCTAGGCTAACTTTAGAAATATCCACGCTACACTAATGCTCTCACTCTGCTCAACAATATATTTAACAATCGCACCCATAAATCTGTCCTCTTCTCATGCTCTGCTCTCCAACTGTTCCAAAGCCTTCAACCACTCTTTCCTTCTAAAAACCTTAAAAAAATTCCTAATCTCCTTTATTGACACACCACTTCAGCTCATATCTCCTCAAATCACTCTAAGCTGTCCCTCTGGACTGTTCTCTCTCTCAACTTTCTACCTCTCTTCCCTTGGTGTCCTCTTCTAACAAACTCTATTCCCTGTCTTACTTTTCTCCTCTTTGAAAAATGACTTGGCAAGTTTGAGGTCCTGACCACATTCATTATCAATATGCTTCCATCTCCACACTATGACTGCTATTCAGAATTTCCTCTGCTTCTCCATAACACTCAAGCTGCTGTTTTTAAGTTGAAACTTGGTGCAAAAAAAAATTGCTACTTCCTAAATACCAAAAAAAACATGCTCTAAACCTTTAAACCTACTACCAGATCCCCACACACTTGACTCACTTGTGTTCTAATAATGAACCTAACCATCAACTGATTCTACCACACTTTCAACTAGGTGTCTAATTGACCCACAATTACCCTTCTCCACCTTCATATCAACAATACCATTAAATCTGTAAATAAGAAACTTGGCTCTCTATATAGAATCAAAACTTTTTAACTTCTAACAGCAAAAAAATCTTCAATCACAAATCTCAACACCTTTACCTTCTCTATTCCCAACCTCCACACTTCACAATCTCAATCTTACCATTCTATCCTTCTACAACATCTACCTCTCTAAACCTGGAAAACAATTTAGAACCCACCATTGTCAGAATCTGCAAACAATTTACTCAGAAAGACTAACAACTTAATCCTGCCCAACTCACATGCTATAAATTGCTAAAAGCCTTTTACACTTACCTTTTGTCCACCTTTACTCTATCAACCTCTATGGCCCCTACTCCAACTCTAAACTCTCTCTAAGCTCCACTCCTCTCCCTGCTCTAGCAAACAACTAGTTACTATAACTACTAACTCTATTAACTTTTCTCCAATTCTTTTCTCCAATGCCATTGGGACACACTCCCGAACTTACTTCCACTTAACTCCACCTAATGTTTTTACTCAAACTGTTTAAACAAACCTTAAAGTTCCTTTTTTTAAAACTGCTCTATATGTTCCTGCTCTAAAATGATATGTTTTTCTCCCTCCTTTCTTTTCCCTTTTCACATTTGTCTCTCTCTCTCTAGCATTACATATCTTTCTATTCTGTACTTTGTGTTGCAAAGTCTTCTCTCTCTCTCTTCTTTCTTTTCCTCTCTCTGTCTCTTCTATTAAATTATTATTTTATATGAATTATGGTAATAACTACTTATTATATCTTTAAAAAGAGAATTAGTTACTGGTCTCTTGTAAACACCCACCTATTTTTTAAAACTACCGCTTTGATAACTATATTATTATATTGTTTTGTTTTTTGTGTTCATGTCTTCCTGTCCTGTGGAGTTTTCCCCGGCCTCTCTGCAAAAATGAAATATATCCAGTTTCCAGCCCGGTAGTTAATAAATGTAATAAAATAAATAAAATATATATATATATATATATATATATATATATATATATATATATATATAACAAATACACCATAATAGATTCCCCCAGCTAGCTGAAAGAGGGGTAAGCACCCTAGGAATACCACAGAGGGGAAGGAGGGTGGGTAATCCTGACTGCAGATGCATACCTATCGGACATCTACATTTATGGTAGGTACAAAACTGTACTATGTCCTTCAAGGATGCATCTGCAGTCATAACATGGGTAGAATACCATAGCCAAACTGGGGGAGGAGGTACTAAGATAAGGATGGTGTAGTTAAGATCCCCTGTAGAACTGCAGTTGCAAAACCTGCTCGGGATCTGGAGTATAAAGGTAGATTGTAATGCTTGGCAAATGTATGCACGGAGCTCCAAGTAGCAGCTTCTGAAATGTCCTTGGTAGCCACCCCTCGTAGGAAAGCTGTAGTGGTGGCTGTGGCTCTTGTGGAGTGAGGCCTGATATTTTCAGGAGTTGCCTTGCCATAAAAAGAGTAGCAGAAACGAATGCAATTTCCTATCCATTTTGAAATTGTCTGTTTGGAAACTGCTTTTCCTTGCACTGCAGTGGCATATGCTACAAAAAGTTGGTCAGTTTTTCTGCTGGTTTTAGTTCTGTCCAGATAGTAGCGTAGTTGTCTGTGTACATCCAAGGTGTGCAATAGTTTTTCCCCCT
The DNA here is from genome assembly GCF_019279795.1 of Protopterus annectens. Classification (NCBI taxonomy): domain Eukaryota; kingdom Metazoa; phylum Chordata; order Ceratodontiformes; family Protopteridae; genus Protopterus; species Protopterus annectens. The sequence goes on from NC_056731.1 coordinate 1,619,017,508, forward strand.
TGTTCTGTGGGTTAGGGAAGAACGTAGGCAAATGAATAGCTTGGTTGAAGGATACCCTGGATACCACCTTTGGCATGAAAGTAGGATTGGTTCTCACAGACACTCTATCCTGGTGAAAAATAAGGAAAGGTTGTACTGCCATTAGTGCCTGTAACTCGGATACTCTTCTTGCTGAGGTGATTGCTAGAAGGAATGCAGTCTTCCAAGATCAGAACTGTAAGTCTGCTGCTGCTGCTGCTGGTTCAAAAGGGGGTAGTGTTAATTTTTCCAGCACAAAATTGAGATCCCATGCAGGCAGAGGTGGTTTCCTTGGAGGTTTTACATTTTTGATCCCTCTTAAAAATTGTCTGAGGAGAGGGTGAGAGAAGATAGGAGGATCCATGTTGTACTCTGCTGAAATTGCTGAAGCATGAATCTTAATGGAAGAATAGGACAGGCCATTGTGGAACAGTTCTGCTAAGTATTCTAGGATGTGTGCTAGGTTTGCCAGTGTGACATTTGTACCCTTTGATGCGCTCCAAATGAGAAATCTCTTCCATTTGGCTGAGTATGTCTTTCTTGTGGAGGGTCTGCGAGCCTCCAGGATAATGTCCTTGACCCTCTGAGATAAGACAGTTTGGTTTTGTTTTAAGCAATTTTCCAGGCAGTCAGCTGCAGTGTTTTCAAGCTTGGATGCAGGGTCTTGAAGTTGTTCTGCGTTAGAAGTAGAGGCCATATGGGTAGAGGCCATGAGTTCGTCCGAGACATGCTTCTCAGTAATGGATACCAATGCTGGCTTGGCCAGTCTGGAGCTATTAGTATCACCTTTGGCTGTTCCTCCCTGATCTTCAGTAGAACTTTGTACATCAATGGGAGAGGTGGAAAAGCATACACTGTTAGGGCATTCCAGCTGAAAGAGAGGGAGTCCACCCTCCAGGCTTGTGGGTGGTACACTCTTGAGCAGAATTTTTTCAGTTGGTGGTTGAGTGGGGAGGCGAACAGGTCTATCTCTGGCATTCCCCATTTGTTTGTTATGATTTTGAAGATGTCTGGATGCAGCATCCATTCGTGAGCATCCGTGGTAGTTCTGCTTAAGCTGTCTGCTAATGAATTCTCTTTTCCTGGTAAGAATTCGGCCTGCAGTTGGATGTTGAGATTCATGCCTAGGTTTCACAGATCTATTGCCATCCGGCATAGAGGGTAGGAATGCATGCCTCCCTGTTTGTTTATGTACCACATGACTGTGGTATTGTCTGTCCTTATCAGCAGATGTCCTTGCTGGAGGAATGATTTGAATGCCTCGATTGCATGCTTCACTGCCAGCATCTCCTTTAGGTTTATGTGCAAATTCAGCTGGTCTTGAGACCATAGGCCTTGGATACACTTGTCTTCCATGTGTGCTCCCCATCCTAGGTCTGAGGCGTCCGTGGTGATGGTTTGCCTTGGTTGTGGTTTGTTGAAAGGCAACTCTCTGTTGGATTGGCAGGCTTGAGCCCACCACAGGAATTCCTTTTTCAGGCATGGAATGATTGGAATCATGGTTTCTAGACTGTGCCTGTGTTGAGACCATACATTCCTTAGGTACCATTGTAATTTTCTCATATGCAGCCTGGCATGTGGGATCAAGATTATGCAGGATGCCATGTAACCCAGAGCCTGCAGGACTTTCCTTGCAGTAAGCTGAGTTTGTCTTGTCAAAGCCATGAAGTAGACTGGGAGTTGTTTTTGTTTTTCTTCTGTGAGAAAAGCCATCTGAATTATTGTGTCCAGATCCGCACCCAAAAATGTTATCCTTTGGGATGGCACTAGTCTTGACTTCTGGATGTTGACTGTGTATCCCAAGGCCTGTAACAGGTGTATGACATAGGCCAAATCCTTTATTAGTTTTGTCTTGTTGTCCGCTTGTATTAGGCAGTCGTCCAGGTATGGGTAGATTTGAATTCCCTGAAGTCTGCAATGTGCAGTTACTGATGCCAGGCATTTCGTGAATACTCTGGGCGCAGTAGATAATCCAAAGGGCAATGCTGAGAATTGATAATGCTCTGATCGTGCAAGAAATCTGAGGTGTCTTCTGCAATCTGGTCGTATAGGGACGTGCAGGTATGCCTCCTTGAGATCTAGAGTCACCAGCCAAGACTCCTTGCCCAACATGGGAAGAAGTTGCTGTAGGGTCAGCATCTTGAATTTTGGCACAATGAGATATGTGTTTAGTGCGGACAAGTCGAGAATAGGCCTCCATTGGGTTTCTTTTCTTGGTACAAGGAATAGTCTGGAGTAAAATCCTTGGTCTTGTTCCATAGATGGTACCCTTTCTATTGCTTTCATCTGAAGTAAATTGTTGATTTGTCTTAAAGCCTCTGGCTTCTGGTTTGGTGGAAGGTTTGGCATTCCTCCTTCTTGGTAAAGTGTGGAAGTGAAACCTGTATCCTTTGTCTATTGTTTGCAATGTCCATTTGTCTTTTGTAATGCAATGCCAGTTTTTCGAGAATAAAGCCAACTTTCCGCCCAAGGGTGCTTCCAGTTGTTCCCTGGTAGGCGGAATCAGAGTCAAGTCATTGTGTCTGTCCTGTGGAAGTGGTTGTAGTTGCAGTTGTGGCAGTACTCCTCTGGTTGGCAGGTTGCCACTGACGACCCCTGCAGGCACCCTTTGATTGACCTCTGCCTCTTGGGCGTCTATTCCTGCCCCTCTGTGCTCTGGAGGTGTCTGGAAAGGACCAATTCTTTGAAGGCCAGTTTCTGCTGAACCTCGGAGGTTGGACCTGCAGAAAATCCTTTACTGTTTGCACAGATTTTGCTTTTTCTTCCACTTTCTTTAGAATCTCCTGTGCAGGGGAGCCAAATAAACTTTGTTTCTCCATTGGAGCATTTAGGAGTTTAGCCTTGACATGGTCTGGTAAGGATTGCTCTTTTAGCCAGGCATGCCTTCGAATTACTGCCCCAGTCATAGCTGATCTAAATGAAGCCTCCAGTGCATCATAGCCACATTTTAAGAAATGATTACTGACCTGCTGAGAGTTGTGTACCAAATCCTGAAGGGACTTACGGTCTAAAGGTTCAGGTGAAGAAAGCTTTTTATTCAGCTGATCTAACAAATATTCCTGGTACTGTATCATATGGAATTGACAGTTTAATGCCCTGGCAGAAACGGTAGCAGATGTATAAACCTTTTTTCCCCATCTCTCTAATGCTCTTGACTCTCTTTCAGAGGGTAGGGGGTTTTTGGCAGTGGCAGCTGCAACACCTTTTGGGCCCTGAGAAATAGTTTCTGGGTCTGCAGTATGGGCTTTATATAAGTGGTAGTGAGAATCCGAGACCCTGTAATATCTGTCAGGTTTGGCAGGGGCCGGGGGAAGAGAATCAGGGGCAGAAGTGACATCATTATATGCATCAACTACAGTTAGCACAGGTGGTATGGCTAAAGGCCTATGCTGTGGCAAGTGTAAAAAGGCCCTTAGTCTTTTTCTAGAATCAGAGAAATCCTGACCCTGCCACTGAAAGTGTTCCCTCATTGAATGCAAAGTTTCCCCAAAGGAAAATTCTTCTGGAGGGGAGGCAGAAGGAATAGAGTCTTCTGCATCTGAATCCTCATAAGGTGAGTATGGCCCTTCCTGATGGTCTGATTAATCATCATCATCCGAGGAGTTATCAGAGGAGAGAGGTTCAAGGGGGTTCAGTCCTAGGCCTTTTGTCAGGAGGAGGTTGGGAGGCCCTGTCTGGGTGAGGTTGGGAACCCCTAATCAGAGATATAAGGTCCTCAGCAAGGCTGAGAATCTGAGAACTTGAGGAAGGTCTTTGAGAAGAAGTTTTTGCAGGTAAAGCCTTTGAAATTTTAGCTGCTTTAGCCCTGGAGAAAGCCTTTATAGACATAGAAGCAGGGAGCCTAGCTGCCCCACGTGCAGGAGTAGAAGAGTCCAATGGAATGGTGTCAGACAAATCTTGTGCGCTTGCTTCTTCGGTAGGTATTTCTGTAGCCGACTCAGCCAGGGCCTCTCTGGCCTCGATTGTCGGAGGTATGACTTCGGTAGAAGTACGAACCGAGGACTCTGTTTCGGCCGAAACAGAGACACTCGCTGTAGGCCTAACCGTGGTGTCAGCCGAAACCGCGGGCCACGAGTGTCGGTCCTTTTCCTTGCGTTTTTTGGCTAAATGTGTAGTCGGAGTCTCCGACGGCATTTTATATGCAAAAGCGGAAGGCAGTAAGAATGGAAATCCTTATGTTAAACAATTATTTACTTTGTCTGACATCGGCTGAGGCAAGAAAGAGTCCCCAACGGGGTACTTAGCTTTTTTAGAAGTCTTCGGTAGCTGAAATCTCTGGATCTGACCGACCGGCACTTGTGAACAGCTTCTACTTCGGGCACCGCGCGGCAAGAAAGACTGAGGAAAATGGCGTCGGCTGATGCCTTTATACCCCAGAAGCTCTGACGTCGGGGAAAGTGCGACATCAGCCGAGGCCAGACCCAGACTTTGGAATCCGGCCGACCGAAGGGCTGCCTGAGGCAGGACAACCCATATGTTATGACTGCAGATGCATCCTTGAAGGACATCCCAGACTTCCTAGCAGAGCAATGGTGAATTGGAGGGGTCTCTGAAGAGTAGCTGGTTCCTCTGCCTGGATGAAGAGATCATCCAAGTACGGGAAGATCTGTACACCTTTTGTTCTGCAGAAGGCTACTACTAGGACTATACACTTTGCAAACACTCGTGGTGCTGTAGATAAGGGAAAGGGCAAGGCAGTAAACTAATAATGTGAGGATAGCACAGCAAAATGCAGGCACTTGCAGAAGTCTGTGTGGATGGGGATGTGAACGTAAGCCTCTTTCAGGTCCAAAGTTGCCATGAAGACACTGGGTATCAAAAGTGGAAGCAGAGTTTGTATAGATAGAATGCAGAAAGAAGGTTAAGAGACAGGCCCAGGATGGATCTCCAAGGGCCATCCTTTTTGGGAACCAGGAAGAGCCTGGAATAAAAACAGACCTTCCTGTCCTGGAGGGACCCTCTCTACAGTTCCTTGAAGGAGTAAATTCTGAATGACCTGAAGTATGAGGTGGATTTCGTTTCTTGGAGGGAGGGGAATGCCTTTGGAGAAGGTCTTTATTGCCAAGTCATAAAATACTCTTTTTCCACAACTGAAAGAACCCAGCTGTCTGAGGTGATTTGTTGCCACAAGGGAAGACAGAGAGGCGGGTAGAAATAGGCAGCAGATGCAGGGTGTTTAGCCAGTCACGCATTGTTAAGTCTATATGGCTGCCTGTCAGTAGTGAGATAGGAGCTAGTTCTAGTGGATGAGGGTTTTCTGGCTCCTTTCCTTGGCTTTGAAGAAAAGGAAGCAGGCACCCTTCTAACAAAACCTGGTTTTGCTGGGCAGTTCCTACAGAATTTAGGAACTGGGGATACAAGTAGATGTTTCAGGTCCTGTAGTTCTTTACTTTTTTTCCCCTGCAGGTTTCTGAAAAGTTCTGCAGATTGCTTGCCAAAAAGGAAGTTGTTGTCCAGAAAGGCATCTAAAATCTTGTTCATCTGGCAGAGGCTGAAGTTTAACCTAGGACTATCTATGTAAGACAGATGCAGATGACCTGGCTGAGACTTCAGTAGCATCGTAGCTGCATTTTATTGAATGCCGGGCTACTTGTGCTGGTAGGGAAAGTTTTGAGGCAACTTGGCTTAGCTGGAGAGTCAGGCATAGAGGAGAGTTGGGATAGAGGCCTGGAAAACTAGATCTAGAGCATACTTTACCATATGTGTCTGGTAACTGATGGCCCTAAAAGGCCAGGTTTGAGTAAGTGTACATCTTCTTTCCAGCTTGTCTATCACCTTACTGTCCTTATCTGATGGCAGCAGAAAAAAGGATGGGATCTGCCTAGATTGTCTGTCAGCAGCCACAGTAATCACAGCTGGGTCTGCCATGGGAGGTTTGAGAAGATATTTATAATCATCAGGAACTTTGTAGGACCTGTCTGGTCTTTTGGGGGCTGGTGGCTGGGATTCTGGTTTCTTGGAAGCAGAGGCAAAGGCACCCAAGTATGCAGGAATCATTGGAGGAATAGCAGAAGGAAAGGGGGACTCCATCTGCAGAAATTCAAAGCATCTCTTCTGCACCTCAGTCATTTGGGTAGACTCTCACTTGAAAAAATTCTCATTTTGGAGATAGCCTCCCCAAAAGTTACATCTTCTGGTGGGAAGTCCCCCTCCAATGAGTCCTCATCTGGGGAGCAGTACTCTAGGGGACAGGCCAACTGGGAGGCATAACTGAGAGACTCATCAGAGGAAGAAGAGGAAGAGTCTTCCTCTTGAGGCTGTGAAGGAGGTATGGAATTGCAGAGGCAGGCCTGGAACTTAAAACTGGCAAGGCAGGAGTATGTGAGGCAGTAGCCCTCAGGGACATAAAGGCCTGAAACAGTGACTGGGAAAATGACTGCCAGTCAGGCTGATCTACCACTGGGGAGATAAATGCCTAGTCTTTTGTTTACCTTTTGAGTAGCCTAGGAGGCTAAGGGTCTGGAATCAGACATCAGGCCTGGGGTCGTAGCACCTAGCGCCTTCCTCGGAAGCAGGTAATGGCAGCCATTCAGGAGAGCACTTTCCCTTCAACATTGACGGAGACCGATGTCGCAGAATCCTCCGCGGATGTGCTGGCTGGAGAAGGAAGGGAGACATCCAAAATGGTATCCAGCGAAGTCGCCAGTCCTATCGGAGGTTCCTCGGGCCCTAGACCTTTGAGAGCTGCCAGACGGCTGCATCAGGTTTTAGGGACGAACGACTGGCAGATTTAACATGCTGTACAGTCATGTGTATTTCTGTGCAGAATTTTCCAACTGCACTTACATTTTTCCTTCCTAGGGGATAAAAAGCTCACTACCAGCAGCCGGAAAACTCAATAAAATCCACTTTATTACACGCGATAGCACAAAAACAACCACGATTCAAAAATCCACTTTGATAGCGCAATAACAATCACGACTGAGCGCTTTCTTCCTCTGACCGGGGATTTCATCAGAATCAACAATTCACATCCTAACAGTTGAAGTTATTAAAGTTGACACAACCTCTCGACATTCCTTCAAAAATCTTCTTTAAATTAGTACCTGCCTTAAATACAAAGGAGGGCCTTAGTTCCTACAATAGACCATAAACTGGAGTTGCTTTTTAAAACTGCCCAATTATTCTCAACAATGTTAATTACATCATATGCCCTAGCCCAGTATGGTACCGCCATGGCTGTCTCATATCTATCACCCTTAACTTTTTCACTTTCTGTTCCAGTAATGTCTCCAATAAACGGGGTCCCCAGAAGGGGTTTATATTTTTTACCCCTCTCTTTCCATACATATTACATATTCTCATGAACTAATTTATTTGTATAACCTATTTCCAGAAACATATCAGCAACCTTTTTTTTTTTTTTTTTTTTTTTTTAACTTCCCTTCAACTTCTTCCTCTCTAGAGGTCATCCAGGCTACTCGAACGAGTTGCCCCTTGGTGGTATTTTTCTTTTGATGCTGGGGTCGTTGCTTGTGTATTCCAGATAGGAATTGCTGAAAGTGGGTTTCCTATAAACCCTTGATTTAAACCCCATTGTTTCCTTCTCAATTAGTGTATCCAAATAATTAATACCATAACTATTACAAGTGTGGGTACATTTCAAAAAGCTGGATGTTTGATTGAAATACTCAACAAATTCCTTAACCATACTTGCTGTACCTGACCAAAGAATAAAAATGTCATCCAAAAAACGGACAAAGTTTAACATATTTGTAAAACTCACTCTTGAAAACATTTTTATTCTCCCATTCCAACAAAACTAAATTCATGTATATAGTGTGCAGGAGGCACCCATAGCAACCCCTCTACGTCGCTTGAAATATTCAACCTCAAACACAATGTAGCTGTAGTCAAGAACAATTCCCATAAATTTCAATCTTGTCACTGGAATACGTGGTATTTTTCCGAATACGTTTTTCAAAAAGTTCCATACCTTCATCCCTGGGGATGGAGGTGAACAAATCAACCATGTCTATGGTTAGAAATATAATCTTGTTCTCTCATAATGTGCCTGTGATTCTTCCCAAGAAATCCCATGAATCTTTCAATAGATGTTGGGCATTGTCTACCACATGTTTGAGCCATTTATCAGTGACCACACCAAAGAGGTAAGTTTTCGAACCACTCCCTGATACTGTTGGTCTAAAACTCAGATTTTCTAAACCTTTATGTGTTTTTGGGATCCCAAATATGGCGGCTACTACTGGGTCCTTAACTTTTAAAAAATTATACGTACTGGGCAAAATCCTTTCGTCCAATAAATATTCTTCAAGAAAGTGGTCTATTCGACAGTAGTTAATGTTAACTTCATTAAGGGATGCAGGAGCATAAGTAGTTGTGTCATTCAATAATTCAAAGATTTCCTGTAAATACTGAATCTTATCAAAGATAACCATGCCTCCCACCCTTATTGGGCCGCATTATTTTAATTGATTTATCATTGACTAATTGGTCTAGGATTTCCTTTTTGTTATTCCCCAAATTTTCTACCCTGTAAGCCTTGTATTAATTTGCTTTCAGGGCATAAATGTCCTCCATAATTGCTTTTTCCAGCACAAAAAGAGTTGGGTCTAGGGGTGGGTTAGAAGTACTTTTACGACTAAATTCATTTCTGGCCAATCTCGTGTAATTTTTGTCTTGTTCATACATTAGACAGGTTTAATTTCCTCAAAAACAGTTTCACTTCTAAAACAGTGTCTGTGTAATCAAATTGTCTTTTAGGAACAAAGCTTAATCCCTTCATGAACAGTGTAAAATGTTCTTTCGTAAGTTTTATATCTGCGTAATTGTAAACATGGCAACCTTTATAAATATTATACCTTCTTGCTTAATCTCCTCCTGATTATCTGTGTTGGAGTTATGTATTAAAACCTGCTGTATTTCCTGCTTCTCCAATCTTTTTGGTAATACTTCTTAGGTTCATAGGTTCATAGGTTAGTACTAGGCTATCAGCCCTAGGGCCTATACAAGCCTAGCCATAACAATTCCCTGAATATTTCTTCCCACATTATTTACTTTCCTGGACCCCTGTCTAGCAGGGCGACTGACGTGATCCCTGGGGTGAATTTCCTTTCTCCCATCCAATCGTCAAGGTTCCTCTTGAAGAGGTCCAAAGAGGCACTCTGCTTGACATGTATGGGCAATCTATTCCAGAGTCTGGGGAGTCTCTGGGTCAGGAACCTATCCCTCCAACATGTTTTGTTTATTGTGATGACAAGGTTTAGATCCCTGGAGCGTGTAGCTCTGAGGGATTGGGATTTCTTTAAGTGTAGCATGTCCAACAGCTCTGGGTTTGACATGGCCTTGTATGTTAAGCAGAGATCGCCTCTGAGTAGACGATATTCGGCAGAGTATAGCTGGAGTTTAAGGCGGTCAGCATAGGGCATCTGCTTTAGGCCTGTGATTCTTTTAGTGAGGTATTTCTGAGGCCTTTCCAGTTGTTGCAGATGTCTTGAGAGGTACATACCAAATGGGGCATTGTATTCTATAATGGGTCTAATGAGGGATGAGTACACTGGGACAATGACCTCCTTTTTTCTGGATGAAAAGCCCTTCGTGATGAGGTGTGCCACATAGAAGGATTTCCTGACTGTTGTGGCGATGTGGTTATCAAAGGTGAGACCACTGTCCACCTGTGTCCCTAAGTCTCTTATCACACTTTCTGTGTTTAGTGTACTGCCACCTATATGGTAATTCATGGATACATGTTTTTCCCAAAGGGGATAACAATACATTTCTTGGCATTGAGCTTGAGACCATGGCTCTGGCACCAAGCATCTGTTTCTGTAAGGCCCTTTTGTAGAGTATCCACATCATTTGGGGATTCAATAATGGCTCCCAGTTTGCAGTCATCTGCAAACTTTGTTAGCCAGAGTCCCTTAGTGTTGACCTGTACTTCAGAGAAGTAGATGCCAAACAAGAGCGGCCCCAGGACTGAACCCTGAGGTACTCTACTTGTCACTTGTCTGGAGCTGGATTTGGAGTTGGCTACTTTTACAGTGTGGGTTCTATCAGTAAGCCATTTAGCAACCCATTGGGTGACATAGGGATTAATGCCCAACTTAGTAAGTTTATCTATGATTCCAGAGTGGGGGATGGTGTCAAAGGCCTTGGCAAGGTCTAGATAGGCTGTGTGGACCACCTTACCCTTGTCCATGGCTCTGGAGACTGATTCAAAGAAGTCAATCAGGTTCAGGAGACAAGATCGGCCCTTCACAAACCCAAACTGGGTGGGGTCCAGTGTTTGAAGGTTGCCAATGTCTTTGTTTATAAGTTCCATGATAATACACTCCATGGCCTTACAGATAAGGCTTGTCAGACTGATGGGACGGTAGTTTCCGGGATCCAAGGTGGATCCCCCCTTGTGGATTGGGATAACTATAGCTCTGCGCCACTCAGTGGGCACGAAACCTGAGGTGAGGCTATGATTAAACATGACACTTAGGTGAGGTGCCAGTTCATATTGCAGTTCATGTAGTACACAGCCCGGGATGTCATCTGGTCCCATGGATGCTGTATTCTTGGCTTTAGAGAGTGCGTTTTGTACCTGTGTGGCCGTTATTACTGGAATTTGGCAATCTTCCGGTATTGAGATGGGCCATTTAGGGGTGAGAGTGGGGTGAAGTTGGCACTGAATCGATCTGCCAGGATATTGGCAATATCCTTCGGATCAGTATATTTAATGCCATTCTGTTTTAGCTCAGAGCAGATCTGAGCATTGCCATTTAGATTCTTGACATAATTATAGAATGCTTTGTGGTTGTCTTTGGAATCTTTGGCAATTTTATTTTCGTAACTAGCTTTGGAGGATTTTATGAGGCATCTCAGTTTCTTACTGAGGCTAGTAAGGGAGTTTTTGCATCCTGGGATTTTCCTCTTTTCTGCAAAAGTTTCTTCCTTTTGTTGTAAAGTTTGTTTATGGCAGGGGACCACCAGATTGGCTTCCTTTTTTTGGATGAGAGCATTTTGGTTCTATTTGGGATGGCACGATTCATGCATGAGTGGATGTGCTCGTACAGTGCCGTAGTGTAGGATTCAGCAGTTGAACTTTCAGTTCCGTCTGCATGGGTGTCATGAAGTTTGTCACTTCTGACTTGAGTAGCATGAAGTTGGCTTTAGAGAAGTTTTTTTATGGTGGTTTCTTTACTGGGGGGTGGGGGTGGGATGTGGATGTTAAGGGTGATTAGCTTATGGTCAGACCTGACTAACGAGGGGGTGACCATAGGTATGGAGCATTGATTTCCCATGTTGGTAATGACCTGGTCTAGGATATTGGAGCCCCTGGTTGGACTATGGATTAGTTGATCCAGGGCGTTGGAATTTATGAATTCCAAGAACCGTTGCGCAAAGGTGTTGGGACATGAGTAGTTTTCCCAGTTAATGGCAGGGTAGTTAAAATCACCCAGTATTAAGGTGTTTGGTTCTATCTTAATATTTTCCAGTATGTTTAGAAAGGTGTAGTGAGAATCTTGGGGTATGGTGCGGGATCTGTAGCAAGCTACAATTTGGATTGCAGTCTTACCTAGTGTTAGTTGCACTTGGAGAATTTCAGACACATTGTGTTGGCCAACTAGCCTGGTGGTGTGAATATCCTTAGTGAATATTGACACTCCTCCACCTTTAGTGTTTCGGTCCTGGTTTGGTGGCCGAAAAGTGTGGTAAGAGTTGTAGCCTGGTATTGCAGGGGTGCTCTCTGGAGCCTTGAACCAGGTCTCAGTTACTGCACAGATATCAATGTTCTCCATTTTAGGAGTGCCTCGAGAGAGTGCATTTTGAGGTTTAGACTTCTAGCATTGAGTAGCATTACCTTCAGATTTTGCATGCTTGTACCTGTTATGGTGGTGGTTTTGTCCTTTGAAGTTTGCCTAAAAAGGCACTATAGGGGTGGCAAGAACCTTAGCCAGTAACCTGAATCCCAGGGGCGACATGTGCAGACCATCTCTGGCAAAGCATCGTGGTCTGTCAATCATGTCATCCCAGGCAGACAGATACTGGATCCCCTTTGAATGACACCATAAGCTTAGCCAATTGTTGAAGTCAATCATTTTATCCTTATATTGTGGTATCATTCTGGGCGAAGGCAGGATGCTACTCAGGGCTAGGGTCATACCTGCCTGGGCCACATGATCCGAGAGCTCTTCCATGTCTCTTCATGTAGTCCAGGGAGGTGCGTCTCAAGTCATTCACTCCAACATGGACAATGACAGAGTCATATTTGTACTTGTTGTGGAGTGACTTGAGTGCATGCGTTATGTGGCGGATCCTGGCACCCGACAGGCAGCTGACTGTAACTTTCTCCTTATTCAACCTGGTGAGAGGGACATCAGTGTGCGGACTATAGAGTCACCTATGACTAAAGTGTTAGGTACATTGTCTTGCCTTAGGGGCTGTTGCTGGGTGGCACACTGGTGTTGTGAACTATGTGACACATTGGTTGTGATTGGTGTTTGTTTGCGTTTCAGCTTCAGAGGTCTTTGTTGCTTGGGCAGGTTACAGTTAAGGGCCTCTGCATATGTGGATTTAGTGTTGCTATATGTGGGTGTTGGTGGTGCGGGTTTAGAAGGGCTATGTGTTGCTTGAGGTGTAGTGTGGGTGTTAACCTTCTCCTCTTGACTGTTTAGCACAATCTTGGGTGGAGAGAGCTTTGCTTCCATTTTGGCTATATAAGTGCATCTCTCACAGGTTGTAGTGTTGGGTGGTAGGAGGAGAGGGTTGTCTGTGTACATGAGGCAATTGCTGCATTGCCCCAGTATGCCCAGATTCACCAGGTGGACAGGAGAAATCACTGGAAGCTGACCCTTGGACATGCCTGGTTTGGGGCTTTTTTTTTTCTTTGTAAAGTATAGGAGCTGTTTCCTTAGCAAGGTACTTTGCAATTATAGGCTGTTTAGTGCCTACTATTAATTTCTCCTTGTTAACAAGGAGAGTGCAGTGTTTGTATGAGTTTAAGGCTTCCTAGTGCTTTCCAGCAGGTATTAGAGAAAGTGCTAGTCACAGGGATGCTTAAAGGTAAGATTGAAAAGAATGCACTCTGCAGTGTGCACTAGAGAAGTTAGATGTGAAAGTAGGTAACTTGAGTTTTACCTGTTTAAAAAGTTAAGGTTTAGTGGAGAGTTACTATTTTTAAAACAGCAAGATGGACTGAAAGGGGTGGTCACTTTTGTATTTTGGTACTATGAAATACTGTAGGATGGCCAATAAATTTAAATAATTGAAGGGGTGGGATTTCAAAAGTGATGGTTTTGTGATTACTCACATAAGCCAGTGAAAGTAGAGAGAAATGAGATATATGGTCAGATTAACATAAGAGGCGGGCAACTAGAAAGACAGTGGTATTTAACAAGACAACTTAAATGGGTGGGAGGGAGGGAAAAAATTCTGACTCAGAGAGAGCTGTGGTCTCTTTTGAAGTTTTAATATGCTGTTAAAACAGAATGCAAGCAAAACACAAGGTAAAGAAAACAAACTACAGTATTCAAAATATAGAAAGGCAATACAGAAATACAAAAAATAACAGCAAACTAACCTTTCCTTCTTTCTTTGGTTTTCCTCTAATACAACTTCCCAATTTTGTCGTTGGTAAAAAAAAAAAATGTTGGTTGTCACCCTGACCATTCTTCCTGGGGTCTATATCAGAACACTGAAGTGTTAAAGCTTCAAATGTTCTGACATCAAACACTATTCAGCGAATGCTAAGAATAGCGAAGCTGCAAAACAGCAAATTCTTTCCTCGGGAAAGAATTCAGTTGGCCATTTCTGTGGCTTCGCTATTCTTAGCGCTGTGGTGGAAAGTTACGGGATGTTTAGGTGAGTTAGGGTTAGGGCACGGGTTAGTGACGGACCTTAGGGATAGGGCTTGGGTTAAGGTACGTGGGTAGATAGTGTATGTTTAGTTTAGTGTAGCGTTAGATGTAGGAATTTAAGTGTATGTGTGTGGTTGCTATTTGTTTGATGTGCTTTTGCTGTGTGTATGTGTTTCGGAGCAGCAAATTTTTTTCCATAGGAAATAATATGCTGTTCTGAATGTTTGATATTTTCATGTTTAGATGTTTTGGGGCCGATGAAATAGTGTTCGCTATTTTCATCTTTCGATAACATGATATAAACACTCTTCCTGTACTTTTTATCATAATACCATCCTCCATTTGACCTATTGTAAGGATTGATACCCTCTCCCTGGAGGTTGTAGTGTCTTCTTCATTGTTATTGATTGTGTCTCCTTTTGGGTCAAGAGGTTGTGTCAACTTTACGCATGGTACAAGATGTGGGACATGTTCACAATGTAAACACATTTTTGATAAAGAGAACACAGTCCCAAGCAACACATTGAAAACAAAAGTTTGGCTTGGTAAGGGGAATTGTCAGACAAAAGGGGTTGTGCACCTGGCTGTGTGTAAATCCTGCCCCACGTTCTATGTTGGGAAGACAGAGGCGCTTGAGGGACAGGATTTACAAACATTATTACCAAATATCCACATGTAATAATAATAACGCACTTTTTAAACACTCAAAAGGCTGTTACAATTTTGCAGGATATTTATTTGGAATCTTAGAAAGGGTATTACCAAACCCTGGGGGGGGGGGGGGGGGGATTTTAGATGTTACATCGAAGAAAGGGAGACAAAATGGCAGATAAGGCTGCAAGCCAGCCAAAGCCCAGGGTTAAATGAAGTTATTTCTCTCAAGCCTATATTGGCCAATAAGGCAACATTAAATCAAGTGTTAAAACAGAGAAATATATTTGTTCATATGATTTTTTTTAAAGTTTTAGTGAATACATTATGGTTGATTTTACAGGTTTTATATGTAGGATGTGTTTAAATTTATTTGTATTAGTGATGTCATTAAGACCATTGTATAAATTAACTGTTAGGGTGTGAGTTGCTGATTCTAATGAAATCCCCGGTCAGGGGAAGAAAGCGCTCAATCGTGATTGCTATTGTGCTATCAGAGTGGAATTTGAATCGTGGTTGCTTTTATAGGTTCATAGGTTCATACTAGGCTATCTGCCCTAGGGCATTTATAAGCCTAGCCAGAATGTGTTTGGCTTTCGCCACCCATTTTAAATTTATTTTGCTATGGCCTTTTTCGAGGTTAGTATACTGTGACTCTGTCTAACAGTGACACAGAAGTGATACCCGGGGTAAACCTACGATCTCCCATCCACTCATCAAGATTCCTCTTGAAGAGAGGAAATGAGGGACTCTGCCTAACCTGGACTGGGATTTTATTCCAGAGTGAAGGGAGCCTCTGGGTTATGAATCTGTCCCCTCCAGCATGTCCTATTTATTTCAGTGCTGAGGTTCAAGTCTCTCGAGCACGTAGCTCGATGGGATTTGGATTTTCTGAGGTGCAGCATGTCCATTAATTCCGGGTTGGACATGGCTCTATACATCAGGCACAGATCGCCTCTGAATAGGCGATATGCCACTGAGTAGAGCTGGAGTTTCTTTAACCGGGAAGCATATGGCATCTGTTTGAGCCCTTTGATCCTCTTGGTGAGGTACTTTTGGGGTCTTTCCAGTTGCTGCAGTTGTCTGGTAAGGTACATCCCAAAAGGGGCATTGTACTCAATTATGGGCCTGATGAGGGATGAGTAAAGAGGCACGATGACCTCCCCTGATCTAGATATGAATCCCTTCATGATAAGGTGGGCTATATAAAATGTTTTTCTAACCACTTTGGCCACGTGGTTGTCAAATGAGAGATTGCTATCAACTTGGGTCCCCAGGTCCCTAATTCCTTCTTATGTACTTAATGGATTACCACCTATGTGGTAATTTGTGGGCACTTTGTTTTTGCCAAAGGGGATGACGATACACGTTTTGGCATTTAGCTTGAGGCCATGGCTCTGGCACCAGTTGTCTGTTTCTATGAGGCCCTTTTGGAGGATGCTTGTGTCGGCTGGAGAGTCGATTATGGTGCCCAGTTTGCAGTCATCTGCGAACTTGGTCAGCCACAGTCCTTCCGTGTTTGGCCTGTACCTCCGAGAAATATATACCGAACAAGAGAGGTCCCAGGACTGAGCCTTGTGGGACACCATTTGTAACGAGTCTGACATGGCTGCAGCAATTCTAACCATGTGGGTTCTGTCCTTGAGCCAGTTTGCAATCCATCTAGTGACATAGGGGTTTATATTTAAGCTGGTGAGATTATCTATAATGCCCGAGTGGGGTATTGTATCGAAGGCTTTTGCGAGGTCCAGGTAGGCTGTGTGGACCACCTTCCCCTCGTCAACGGCCTTGGTGATTGTTTCAAAAAAATCAACCAGGTTTAAGAGGCAGGATCTGCCCTTAAAGCCGAACTGGGTAGGATCCAGTGTCTGTAGGTCCCCTATATCTTTATTTATGAGGTCCATGATGATCCTTTCCATAGCTTTGCAGACCAAGCTAGTCAGGCTTATGGGGCGATAGTTTCCAGGATCCGTTGAGGCACCACCTTTATGGAGAGGGACCACTGTTGCTGTACGCCACTCTTTGGGCACATATCCTGTAGTAAGGCTGAGATTGAACAGTCGTTTTATGTTTGGGTTTAGCTCTTTCTTGGAGTTCATGTAGGATGCAGCCCGGGACACCATCTGATCCCACTGATGCTGTGTTTTTTGCTTTGGACAGGGCAGAGCATCTGAGATGTCAGGGGGGCAGCAATCTGCTGGGATAGATATTTGCCCTGAACCTGTCAGCTAGGATGTTGGCAATGTCTGTGGGTTTGGTGTATTTTTTGTCATTTTGGACTAATTCTGAGCATATCTGGGAATTACCACCCAGGTTCCTAACATAACTAAAGAAAGCCTTGTGATTATCCTTAGCGTCCTGTGCAATTTCTCAGACAATTTTATGAGTGCCCGTAGTTTTTGCTAATACTGATCAGTGATGCCTTCCATTTTGGGATTTTGCTCTATCATTTAGTAGCTTCCTCCTTCTATTGTATAGTTTGTTTATGGCTGGGGTCCACCAGACAGGACGCCTGCCTTTGGAGGATTGGGTCTTGGTTTTATTTGGGATCGATGATCCATGCATTCCTGAAGGTGTTCATAGAATGCATTTATATTTTCCACAGGCCCAGGGACTTTGAAGGATTCCACCTCGGTTTTGAGGAGTGTGAAATTTGCTTTAGAGAAGTTTTTCACTGTGGTTTCTGGGCAAGGGTGGGGCGGGATGTGAATATCCAGTGATATTAGTTTATGGTCTGATCTTACCAGTGAGTGATACCTGGTCTGGATGTTGGTGATGATCAGGTCTTGTGGGAGTGGTAACAAATTTCATAGCATTTGAGTTTATAAATTCTAGGAACCTTGTAATGCTCCCAGTCTATGTTTGGGTAGTTGCCCAATATAATGGTGTTTGGAGAGACCTTCACAGGAAGGCCGAGTGGGGTTCCTGGGTTTGGGAGGGTGGTCTGTAGCAGGCTATAAACTGGAAGGCAGTTTTACCCAGTTAGTTGCACATGGATAGTCTCTGATGCTCCAAGTTTTGGTATGAAGCATGGTATGAGGTATGAACCAGGTTTCTGTTACTGCAGCATCTTGAGGTTTAGACTTCTGGCATTACTCTTAGTTTCTTATCCCTTGTGATACCTATGGAGGTGGGTTTGTCTTTGAGCCTTGCCTAAAACAAGAGCCTTTGCCAATATCCGCTTGTCGAGCATATCATCCCAAGCTGACAGGCATTGATCCCCTTTGAATGACACCAGTACTTAAGCCAATTGTTGAAATTGATCATCTTGTCTTCATATTGTGGCATCATTCTTGGTGAGGGTAAGAGGCTATTCAAGATCAGGGTCATACCTGGGCTACATGCTCAGAGAGCTCCTTTATGTCTCTTTCATGTAGTCCAGGCACACCAGCATGGACAATGACTGAGTCAGTGACCTGAGTGCTTGTGTGTGGCAGATCTAGCGCCTGACAGGCTGTTCACTGTGACCCTCTCCTTGTTCAGCCTGGTGCGATAGAGTCACCTATTACAAGAGTATCATGTGTGTTGTTTAGTCTTAAGGGGTGTGACTGTTTGGCACACTGGCTTTGTGAGATATGTGTTGGGTGTCTGCTTTGAAGGTCTCTGCTGCTTAGGCAGATCTTTATTTAGAGTTTTTGTGTGATTATGTGTTTGGTTTGTGAGACTGGAATTGTAGTGAGTGTGGTTTCCTTCTCCTCCTGACTGGTTATGCCAGTAATGAGTTGAGAGAGCTTAGCCTCCAGTTTGGCTATATGGTTGCATCTCACATGTGTTGGAATTTGTTGGGAGGAGGTACATGAGGCAGTTGTAACACTGCCTCAAGATTCGATTCACCAGATGGACCGGAGAGGAGATTGACAACTGACCTTTGGACATGCTAGAATAATATTGGGAATTCCCAAGGGCCAGTGGGGAGTGAGGGTGTAGTGCTTTTAATTTTTAGTGCTGACTTATATAATTGCTTTAGTGAGCAATTGCCAGGTAACTTAAGTGCAATGTGTTACAGGTAACTTAAATGCAAAAACGACAAACAGTAACTTTCTTTCAAGTGAAACAAAGAAATAAGTACAGTAAGCAATGCAGATATCACTAGTGATCCACAGAAGCGCTGAGAAGCAGGTGGAATTCAGGGAAATAAGCAAACAAACAACAAGCATATAAACAAAGCTAGATTCAGCAGGCCTGGATCAAGTCTATGCTACAGCAAACAAGGTGTACCAATTTTAGTAAGATAGAGTTCAAATATTCAGGCACTATTTTGTGCTATCGTGTGTAATAAAGTGGATTTTATTGAGTTTACCAGCTGCTGGCAGTGTGCTTTTATCCTTTTGAGTCATTTTCTTTATTATTCCTTCCTAGATGACATGGATGGAAATTAGCCAAAAACAGATAAACAGCAACCTAAACTAAGCCTAGAAAAAATAAGGAAAGATTCTCAAACTTATGGCCCACACTTTATGGTCCCATGATGTGACGTCCCATGCACCTTACAGCAGCCAGTGGAGGATCCCACATGTGAGAATACTGTAATATGAGAATAGAAGGACATCAGCTTATTCACTGTCTCAGGCATGAAAAATGGATTAGCCCTGAGTCACAATGACCTTGTGGAAAATTAAAAAAAGGCAGAATAGCTATAAGAGCCAGTAGCTCAGAAAACTCTGAGCAGAGGTGACAGCCAAGAGAAGAATAGTTTTCCAAGTGCAGAAATTTAAAGTTGCAGAAAATGTTGATTCAAAGAGAGGTAATGTATGCTTTTCCAGCACAAAACTAAGATCTTAAGGAGGAGAGATGAGTTTCCTTGATGGATTAATAAGCAGACCCAACAGCTTGACCTCCATTAAAGACATTTTAGGACAGCAGGGACCTATGGTAACAGTGGGTCCTGACTGCATTTACGGCACTAAAAAGAAAATCTTTTCCATTTAGCTGTGTGAGACTTGAGATTACAATATCATCATGCAAAGAGTCAAGACTGAGAAAGGAAAGATTTGGGTGGAAAAGCAATCTTTTTGCTGAATGAGAAGGTCCAGTTGTAGAGGTATTTAAATGTAGCATACCTTTGTCAGGTGAAAAAGCAGGGGAACCAATGTTATCTTGGTCAGAAGGGGGCTAGTAAAAGGAGCTCTGGTGCTTTTTGTGCTTCAAAAGAATTTTTGGAAGTAGAGAGAGTGCAGGGAAGGCATATGTCCTTTGTGCTGAAGGACAAGGTTACCTGGTACAGAACTTGAGTAGCTGATGGCTGGCTGGTGATGCAAAAAGTGGTCTATCTGTGGTGTGCCCCAGTGATAAGGGATTGCCTGGAAGACTTGTCTGCTCAGGATCCATTTGTGGGGGTCCTTCAAGGAGCTGCTTACAATTCTGTCAGCACACTGTCCTGTGAGGGGATGTCCAGCTGGGTGGCTATGTTCGATGCTTCCTGTGTTAACCTGAACAATTGGTAAGTTATACTACCTTCTGTTTATGTACCACATCCCTTCGGTCATCCATGTGGTGTGCTGTCTCCTCGCGGTACTGCTGATACTCAGGCTGTCCCCCCACCTGCAATAAACAATTGAAAAGAATACCCTAACAGAACTCCCAAGTTTGGACTACCCTGATGTGTCTTCTCTCAGCATCATAGTCCTTGAAATCTTGCGCTGATACTCGGGCTGTCCCCCCACCTGCAATTAATTTAAAAGAATACCCTAACAGAACTCCTAAGCATGGACTACCATGACGAGTCTTCTCGCAGCATCACAGTGTAGGTGATAGCCTAGTTTCTCTAATATATTTTATTACTAATACTAAACAAAGAGGACCAGCACACCCGCGGACCTACCCTGAGGCCTTCCATCCTGATTCCCATCTTACATTCCTTAGTTTTAAACTAGAATAATTAAATTACTTGCACTTCCCCACCTATACCACTAGATGGCAGAACACAGGTCAATTAAACATGCTAATAACAGCTGTGAGATCAAACTCTGCTAGTTAAACCAAATCCAGCTACCGCAGTTCAAGCATTATAACAAAGTAGTCTCTGCCCCAGACAGGAATTAGTAAAAAAATAGAGAAATAAAGGTAGTAAGTTGGCTTTGTACTACTATAAATTTTCCATCGAAGAACTAAACATAGAAAGTTGATTAGTGTATTATTATTTTCCACTAAAGAAAGAGACTTCAGTATTATTTTAGAGACAAGTTTTCCAAACAGGGTGCAACTTACCTACTAAAAGCTATTTTAATGCACAACCTCACTGTAAAACTGATTGGTTCTTGCTAGAATCGCCACTCTGTGGCTCCACCTGCTCACTCTGCACCCCAAACCCTGCCCCCATATCCCACCTGCCCCCAACACCTCTACATTTATACCCGCTAAAACACACCCACAACCAAACCACACACACAGACAGACACATAGAGACGCGCACACAGACACGCACAGACAAGTGCACACACACACACAGACACACAGACACCCAGCAACCAAGAAACCCCTACAAACACGTTTAGCTACCACATACTTACAAACCATCATTTTCCTCCCTCCACATTACCATATCACCATCCATTACTGAAAAAAATGAAAATCATCTTAGGTTGTCTCCTCCTCACCCTCACAACACTAACCTCACATCCACTAATCCTACAACCTCACTACAAAACACAAAGTACCATATAACACACACCCACATTACACCAAACACACACATAACATTTCCCCATTACTACTACACTATTTAAAGACAGCTCAATGCTACACATATAAAATCCAAACAACAATCTATACCACAAAACTAACACATTTATACCACATAGAATGAAACACATAATTTTTACTACAAAAAAGTCTCATATCAGGCAATAATCTAAACAAAAATCAGACCTACTAATCATTAACATCAATACCATGAGTATAGCTAACAAACTTACTGATATACATGCATTTATAACCAACTACTCCCCATAAATAGTAACCATGACTGAAACATGGTTAAAACCCAACATCCACAAAGAAGAAATTCTCCCACCAGGATATAACATAATAAGGCAGGATATAACACGCAGGAAGGGAGGTGGAGTCACCATATTATTTAAAAAATATACTCAACATAAAACCCCTGGAAAGCCCTATACCCTCGTTTTGAAATGCCAAAATCTTAATCTCAAGTCTATTCATAAATGACACCAAAGGAATTAATATTTTCTGCTGTTACATCCCCCCAGGCAACAACTTTCCCACCACAGAAGAGATCTTACAATGGATCTCAAATAAACTACCCCATGAAACTATTCTTTTAGCTGACCTGAACACAAACTGGTTAGCCTGCAACTCCAATAACCCCACAAATCATAACAATCACTATGGCTTTACCCAGCTCATCCATGAACCCACTAGGAGTAGACAAAAAAATCCCACAATCAATCTTAGACTGGACACTAGTTAACTGCCCAAAAAATAATATCACCAACTCTATAACTTATCGACAAGTCAGAGATGATAGCAAACTGAATATACAAGATCTTAACCACATCCTAAGACACTGTAAATGGGTCCCACTACTAACATTATGGTTAGACAAAGCTGTAGACTATTTTAACAACACTTTCACTACTGTCCTAAATTTAATTGCACCCATTAGAAAAATCTAAGTTAAGACAAACTATGCCAGCCTACTAAAAGCTAGAGATAAGTCTTGGAAAGGATGGAAAAGAGAAAAAAACAAGCTTTTCCAAACAAAATTACCAAAAACTAAGAAATCAAGCAAAAAAACAAACCAAACTCGATAAACAAAACTACTTCCATAATATCCAAAACAAACAAGAGATCCCCAAAAGTTCTGGCATGCCATCAACTCCCTACTTAACCCAGGTAAAACAGCCACTCCAACTCCAACCACCAACACTAAAGACACTGCCTTACCAATTTAACCACTATTTCACTGAAACCATCCTTATCCTTATCTACTCAACTCTCCTAAATCTCAGCTGTCCCACCTACCACCCTTGCAGCAGACAACTTACCAGCCAATTTCTTAAAAATAGCAGCAGGCTCCCTATCTTACCCTGTTTCCATCCTTATTAACTACTCCATTCAGGAATCCTACATCCCACAGCTATGGAAAGTATCATACATTATCAGTCTTCATAAAGGTGGAAACTATTATGATTTCTCTCACTACTGTCCCATAGCCATCCTACCCCCCTTCTCTAATATACTTGAAAGGTGCATTCACTCTTAAGTTATGCAATTTCTGAACTCTAACAATCTCCACACATAGATAACCTACACAGAAATAACAACAACTTATCCTTTGCTCCCTCCACCTTAGCCTGATTTAAAAGCTACCTATCAGACAATCTGCCCAATGGCAAAACAAACTATCTCCCCAACTTCCAACCACAACAGGAGTCCCATTCACTATAAAAATATGCAGATGACTCAACTCTCATCTGCTCAGCACCATGACTCACTACCCTACAAAAACTTACACAGAAATCCTTTACCTCAGTGGAAAGCTGGATTGCCCAGATCCAGCTCATCCTCAATCCCAACAAGTCCAAATTACTCATTCACTCCCAACAAAACTAAAACCATCCAACAACCTTTTACAATCACATCCAAAAATGGTACTAACATCTCCCCCACTGACCACACCAAACTCCTTGGTGAACCAACTGACAAAGTTAAATGTCGATGTACATACACAAAGGTCGATGTACATACACAGCGAAACACGTAAACGGTGAAAATCAAAATGCCTAACGTGTTTCCTAGCCAGCAGCGCAGGTGGGGATAAGGAAATATATCATTTCCCCCACTGTAGTGCGGTATCAGAGTTGGTATATTTAAGAAGGGGGTGTGGGGGGGTGCATAAGCTTGTTAATGTATTTTTTTTTATTTTGTACTTAACCTTTGTGGCGCGTTTTGCTGACGAAACATGTTCAGCATTTTGATTTTCACCATTTACGTGTTTCGCTGTGTATGTACATCAACCTGTATGTGTCGATGTATAAACATTCGTGTTTCAGATCTTTTGGGGTTTTAATATAGACCCACTGACAAACTACTATTCGATGTCCATATATCATAAACAATCAAAAAGATCCACAAAAAAAGTGGGTACTCTATACAGACATAGAAAATTACTATCTGATCAGGCACGAATTACACTAGCCCAAGTCCACACTTATGCACGCCGCACCAATCTTTACCCAAACAAGAAAACAAGACCTTGAACAACTTGAATCTTGCTACAATAAAACTGCCACATTTGCTACTAACTCCACCTTTAAAACACATCACTGTCAGGCTTTACGAGAGCTAAAATGGTTAGAACTCCCTCAACTACTTCACTATCACCAATTAATACTTGCCTACAATATCGTGAATTATCCTGACAAAACCCCATCCCTAAAACAACTCCTAACGCAGAACATATCAAATCGCCCCCTCCGCTCTTCTGAAAAATCTCTCCTCTGTATATCTAAAGCCAATAACTCTACAGGGAAAGCTCTATTCTCCCACAACATAGCTAGAAACTGGAACAACCTTCCCACCCCTCTGACCTCTGCTCCTTCAACTACACTATTTAAAAACTCTCTTAAAGTACACCTAATGAATTCTTGGCTATGCCCATGCATCACATGAAATCCCTTCCTTGTAAAAGCAAATAACTAGCAGCTATTACAGATTTCTGTGCTCTGCTACAAACTCTGGAATGCCCACTGCAATCCTCTACATGTAATCTTCTATATGACTTAATTAAGATTTTGCTGTTGTCTGTGTAAAAATGCCTTACAGCTATTATATCTCTATGTCTAACTTGTACTACATGTGTTTATTTGTGTTAATTGTACGGGCCTTTTCTTCCTAGGCCTCCGCTGTAAATGGACCTGTGTCCAGCCAGACTATCCTGGTAAACACATGTAAAACAAAATAAACATGACTGTGGTGTTGTCTGTGTATACCAAGAGTGATCTATTTCTCTACAGCAGGGAGAAGGTCTACAGTGCTAGCAGGAGAGCCCTCATTTCCTTCAAACTGAGGAATTCCTTCAGGAACGTGGTTGAAATCTGCCCTGTACCCAGTGTGACCCTGTTAACGCCCCCCACGTACGAATTTCTTGAACAAGAGGAGGATGTGTGAAGGGAAGTCCCAAGTTGAAACAGACTTGTTCCTTCTACGAAAGTAGCTCCTTTTTAGGGCAAGGGAAGAGAGGGAGTAGGAGCGTTGGGACCACACAGAATTTGGATCATGAGGAAAATCCAATGGTAAGTCTGGCTAGCAGAACCATTAGAATGCTAGCTGCCATAAACACAAAGTTCTTAAGATCTCCCTTGTTGTGCAGTGGGTTACAGATGAGAGACTAAGGAAGAATTTGGACAAGCTCTGAACTTTCCCCTGATGAAGAAGACACTCTCATCTTCGTGTCTAGTCTGGAACTCAGGAAAACCAGGTCCATTGCACGAACCACAAGGTATTTATTTTTTCCTGGTAGTGGATTGTGAAACCCAGACTTGTCAGGAATTGAGAGAGTGAAGTCTAGATGCTGGAGAATAATGCCTGGGGTGAGAGCTTGGAGCAAAAGTTCATCCAAATAAAAAGAAGTTATGTCTTACCATAACGTTTCATCTGAGTTGTTGATCTTCTTCCAGTCATCACTGACGGGTTCAGTTCCGAACCCTCAGAACCGAGTCGGCCTTATACCAAGCTTGCGTGCTCCAAAAGCTCTCGACCTAAGCTGCTACCCACAATGCCCTTTGCTCAGTTACCTCACATCGAGTTTGCATGCAACACATAGAGAAAGAATAAGTCCAAGGCCATCTCTGCGCAGAACCCCTAATACACCACAAAGACCCAGAAGATCCGCCAGGAACCTTAGGAGGGGGTCGGTGGGAGGGTGTGATGACTGGAAGAAGAACAACTCCTTGGATGGAACATTAAGGTAAGACATAACTTCTTTATCTGAAATTGTTAATATTCTTCCTATTCATCACTGATGGGACCGAGTCCCCAGCTACTTGGAGAACCCGGGTGGCCCTTATGGAAGAACATTCCTGAGAACCACTGAACCAAAGGCCGCTCTTCCCCTGGAGATCAGATCCAATTTGTAATGCTTGCTAAAAGTGTAGGGCTTAGCCCAAATGGCAGATGCACAAATGTCATCCATGGAGGCCCTAGAGTGGAAGGCAACAGATGCTGCAATAGCCCTAGTTGAGTGAGCTTTGATTTGGCCAGGCTTAGATCCCTCCGTAAGTGAATATGTGAAGGCAATGCAATACCTGAGCCATTTAAACAAAGTAACCTTTGATACTGCACCTCCCATTCTAGGGCCTGCAAAGGAAATGAAAAGCTGGTCTGACTTGCGAAATGATTTAGTTCTGTCCAGATAAAAGCGTAATTGTCTATGAACATCCAGGGAATGTAGGCAGTATTCTCCCTTGTTAATGTGGGAAAAACACAGGGAGCTCAATGGACTGGTTAATCGAAAAGTCAGAAACCACTTTGGGGAGAAAGGATGGGTTAAGTTTGAAGCGATACTCTGTCCTTATGAAAGATCAGATAAGGGGTCTTGATACCTTGATACATTAATGCTTGTAATTCAGAAATTCGTCTTGCTGAAATTACAGCCACCAGGAATAAGGATTTCCATAAGAATTTTAGATCACATGTGGCAGCCGGCTCAAACGAGGACAGGGAGAGAGAGCCTGCAGAACCCAGGACAAATTCCATGCCTCCACCGGCTGTCTGATTGGAGGCCTGCTGTGAAAAATACCCTTGAGGAAGGTCTTGCAAAGACGAGAGGAGTTAAGTGGTACTCATTCAGACCCATTATGGAAGTTGGAAATAGCTGCTACATGGGCTCGAATGGTAGAAGCCGAGGCCCCTTTGTCGAACAGCTCAGCCAAATAATGAAGTGGCTACGGGGGCTGAGAACTGGTCTAGCTCCTGATTACGTGACCAAATAGAGAATCTTTTCCATTTATCACTGTAAAGTTTCCTAGTGGATGGTTTATGAAAAGCCAAAATAATATCCCGGACAGGTGAAGGCAGGGTTTCCTGCCTGGCAACTAACGGAAGTGGAGAGACCAAGCTGTCAGCTTGAGGGTAGACAGATTCGGGGGGAGTCAACCTAGTGGGTGAGAAATAAGGTCCTGACGAGGTGTCTAGGAACAAAGGAGGTTGTAACAGATGAGGTCGAAGGAAGGGAAACCACACTTGAGACCAGAATGGAGCGATGAGGGTCACTTTGCTCTTCAACCGAACAGTCTTCCATAGAACAAGGGGAATCAGAGGGTAAGCATAAAGGAGACCCGTGGGCCAATCATGGTCTAGAGAGTCTCTCGGTGACTCCCCAAGAGGGTGAAAGAGGAAAAAGTAGCTGCTGCATTTTGTATATGAAGGGGAGGTGAAAAGGTCGCAGCATGGCTGGCCCCAGCAGATGAAAATTTCCGTCGCCACACTCTGGTTGAGAGACCACTTGTGAGGATGAAGGATGCATCTGCTCAGACAATCACGTTGGAGCTCCCCAGGATATGCGTTGCGATCAGGAAGCGGTTGAAAGCTATCGCCCACTGCCAGATTCTCATGACTTCGCAGCAAAGGGGGTAAGATTTGGTCCCTCCCTGTTTATGTACCAGAACACAGACATGTTGTCCGACTGGACAGCAATTGTTCCGGACGTAAGGAGCGGATGAAAAGCTTGCAAAGCCAACAGCACCGCTCATAACTTCAGGACACTGATATGTAGATTGGCCTCTACATCGGACCACGTGCCTTGGACTGATTTTTCCTGGTAGTGGCCCTCCACCCCATCAGAAAAGCTATTGTGGTCACTGTGGCGCTGGGCTGTGGAACCTGGAAGGGACGACACCAAAGATTTTCGTCTGTACTTATCCACCAGAGGAGATCTTGTTTGCAAATGCTGGTGATGAGAATCTTTGAGCTCAGGGGTGGAGGTTGGGTATACACTGGGCCTGAAGGAGCCACTGTAGTAACTTCATGTGTAGTCTGGCTAAGGGGACTATGGGGATGGCTGTAGCCCATAAATCCCAAGGCTTGAAGAATCTCCCTTGCAGACACCTTGCTTTGACAGAGTATCACCTGAACTTGTGCCGAGTCTCTGAAGCCTGTGGAGAGGAAGTCAGATTAGGCTTGACTGAGTGTTGAATACCGCCCCTAAGAATTCCAGTTGTTATGATGGTTGAAGGTTTGATTTCTCCCAGTGTATGGTGATGCCTAATGACTCTGCTAGAGCCAATGTGTAGCGGAGGGCCCTGAACAGAAGATGCTTGGTGGGGGCAGAGAGGAGCCAATCGTCTAGATATGGAAACACCTGGAATCCCTGAAGTCTCAGATGAGTTGTTGCCACTGCAAGACATTTCGTGAACACTCTGGGGGCCGTCAAGAGACCGAAAGGCAGGGCTCTGAATTGACAATGATTGGGTCCCAACAGGAAGTGGAGGCGGCTCCTGGAGCACTTGTCCATCTTGCTATGGTAATACGCATCCCGGAGATCTAATGAGCACATCCACACACCCTCCAGCAGAAAGGGGAGGATGGACTGAATCGTGACCATGCGGAACTTGGTCTTAACTACTGATTTGTTTAGTTGGCTGAGATCCAGAATGGGCCTCCAGTCCCCTGTTTTCTTTAGCACTAAAAAAAATCTTGAGTAGAATCCTGATCCACACTGATCTGAGGGGACCTGTTGGATGGTTTGTTTTTGAAATAGCTTTCGTATTTCAGAAGCTGCCTCCTCTCTAACTGGGTGGAACATCGGGAAGGGATTTTGGAGGTCTTGGATAGGATATTAGTGGAATATGGTAGCCTCTAGTAATGATTCTCTGCACCCACTGATCATTCGTAATGGAAAGCCAGGCAGCTTGGTGCAGAGAGAAACGCGCCCCGACTAGTTCCAGAGGAAAGCAATTGGGCAGCACCTCAGGAGCGGTGATATGGTCTACCTGAGAAGGAATCTCTGGAGCCCTGGTTCCAGGGACCCCCTCTGCCCCGAAAGGGACGTCTTCCATTATTGGAACCCCCTCTGCCTCTGGAGGAGTCCTCACCACATGCGTCTTAGAAAGGACCTCGAGACTTCTTTTGCCACATCGTTCCGCTCCTCTGATTCCTAGAGAAGGAATGCTGTGGCTTGGAAAAGCACAGGCTAACAGCAGACAAGGTCTTCCCGTCTTGCTCGCACCTGGCTAATGTATCCTTGACCTTAGCACCAAACAGAGCCGAAGGCTCGATAGGGACATTTAGAAAAGAAGACTTGAAGGAGTCCGCGAGGTCACAGATGCACATCCAGGCGTGACGTCTCATGACTACACCTGCACCCGCAGCTCGAGCTGCTCCTATGGTTGCGTGTGACAGCAACCTCATGGATGAATTAGATATGGATTCGAGGGTGGCAAGCTGGGGAGCAACTTTATCTCGTGATCCATCCGATACTTGACGCGCGAAGGTTCCGGAGAGTTTGGAGATAAGATCTCTTTGGAGCCTCGTAAATTGTGCCAGAGAGTTCAGAGACCTAACCGCGAAGGTCGCTGACACAAAGATTTGCATCCCTAACCTGTCCACTTCCCAGAACACTCTGTTGGGCGGGTGAACAGCAGGACTCTCTTCTGCAAGGTCCTTTTTCAAGGCAGCCACCACCACCATAGCGTCCACTGGCAAGCCTCTGGACCAATGGGGTTGATCCTCTGGAAGGAGGAATACTCTGTCTGATCTCCTGGGGATGGCCTCAATGGAGTCAGGGTTCTTCAAAGCCCATTGCACAATGATTTTAACCAACTCATTGGGGGGGGGGGGGGTGTCAACCAAGAAGTAAAGGGCCGAGAGCGAAAGGCCTGCAGGAATACGGATTCCTCTGAAGAAAGGGCTGGGGACTTCCAATCACCCATTTCAAGATTTCCATGATGTCTCCGAAGGAGACATCATCAGGGGGTGACAGTGGGGACCAGTCTCCATCATCGTAGTCCGTATCCTCTGTGAGGGCTCCTCCAGGGAGTCCGTGCGTCTCCTCTTACACACCCGTTTCTGAGGGGGTTCTTCAGTGGGAACATCCGAAGAGACTCTAAGGAAATGCCCTGGACAGGGGTCTCCTGGCACTTGTGCTCTCAGAGTCCTGGGGGAAGGGGTGGACTTTAACAGCTGCAGCTCAGAAAGAACTGGGGGAAAAACTAACTGTGGAGGATTGCTAGCAGCAAGCACCCTCTCCATCACCCGGAAAGCGGGCATGCCCGAAGAGGAATGGAAGCCCGGAATCGAAGACGACAAAATCGGAACCGGGGTCACACCCCGCTCCAGATGGTCCGCCCCTGGGGATGGAGCCTCTAGCAAACTCGGAGCAGTAGTCACCCTCTGATCTGAGGTTGGGGCCGACACAAACGTCGGAACAGACACTGGAATTGGGGGCTCCACCCCCCCCAAGCATGATATTGAGGAAGGGTGGGTTCCGACGGAACCGGCACCCAAAGGGATCGCGGAGCCTCAGACAGAGTTGTTGGCACAGAGGAAGGAATTCCTCTAGTAAAAGTTGGACAGATGAGCCTTGGAACAGAGGGGTCCAAGGGAGGTGAGTAAGTAGGGGTTGCTGGAGAAATAGACCCAAAGCCAGGAGTGGGATAGGGTCTAGGCGGATTTGAGATTTTTCTAGCAGTCAGCAGCTGATCAAAAAGGCGCACCACATCCAATTCAGAAAGGCTCCTGGTGGATCTCACCGATGCCCCTGAGGGAAAATCAGGCCAGTCCAAAAAGGGGCTGCAGGCTTGTCCGGCAAACAGGTCCACATTGGATGAGTATCAGGTCCGTGGTGTGTCGCAGAACGGCACTAACTCCAATTTTGCAACAGGTAATAAAGGTATGATCAGAGCTGTGAACAGGCTCAAAGCCGAAGTCACTATGGGGGGTTGACAGGAACGATTTCGAGGTAGTTGTCGTTACCGATATTGGAGCTGAAATGGGCAAAGTCGGTGCCGATAAAGAAATAGATACACTGGTTGGTACAGAGGCCGTAGGCGGTGCCGGGGTGGGCGAAGAGGCTACCTCGGTAAACTTTGTTGAAACCGAGCTCGGAGCTGATGTGGTAGTCAGCACCGAGGAGGCAGAACGATGTTAGGATGAGGACTTATGGGCATTGTGCTTGTGACCTTTACCTCTGTCACCGGCCGGTGAAGAGGGGACCAATTGAGGATGTTTCTTGTCCGAAGGAAGGGAAGAGACCTCCATCGCAGAAATAGCCTCCGATAAAGGTGAAGCAAGCAGGCTCTTTAAAATAAGTTTGTTACGACGTTCATTCAGCATCCACTGACTGAAACTAGCACAAATATCACACAGGGGTTAAGCCGACAAATGCGGAACCCCCAAACAGTATACACATTCTTCATGGAGGTCACTATTCGGTAGTTTACCACTGCAAGAAGAGCACTGTTAAAACCCCGTAGTTCCCTTCTTTTCAGACATCCCAGAACACACTCTCACACAAGGGAAAGAGAGGAAATGAAGGAGAGAGAAAGCAAATCCCAACAATGGTAACAAGATACCGCAAAGGTAGAAAGTTAGAAATACCAAGAAATTACCAACAATGGTAACAGAGAAATACCTGTGGGTAGAACTGAAACAATATAGAACAAGAACAGGTTATAAAAGGAGAAAAACTTTTTCAAACTAGTAGATATATCTGAAAAAAGCACTTAGCTGGAAAGCTTGGTGAAACGCTGCAATATGGCTGCACGGCAAACAAGATGTGAGGTAACTGAGCAAAGGGCATTGTGGGTAGCAGCTTAGCTCGAGAGTTTTTGGTGCATGCAAGCTTGGCATAAGGTGGGCTCGGAACCAAACCCATTAGTGAAGAATAGGAAGATTAACAACTTCAGATGGAAAGATTTGAATTCCTTGGGTGCAGCAGAATGCCATCACTGACGCTAAACACTTTGGTGACCTTGTCAAAAAAGTCCACCAGGTTGAACAGGCAAGATGAAACCAAACTGATTTGATTCCAGTGCCTGGAGGTTTCCTTTGTAATTACTTATTTCCATGAAAATTCTTTCCATGGCTTTATATACGAGACTAGTGAGACTTCCGAGTCTGTAGTTTACGGAGTCTGCAGACGACCTACCTTTTTGCAGAAGAATGACTGCTGCTGTTCCCCATTCGTTAGGCACAAAGCCTGTTTGAGGTCTAAAGTTAAAGAGCAATTCCAGAGGGCCTAACAGGTCATGATTCATGCTATTTAGAAGGCATCCTAGGATACTGTGTGGGTCCAACGATGGAGTGTTCTTGTTCATAGAGAAATCATTAAGGATCTGTTGCATAGTCGTGGTAGAGGAGTTACATTTGATAGTATTTCCTAAGGGAAGGTTGAGGGGAGAAAAGTGCAAAGTTGAAGCTAAATTTGTTGGCCAGTAGGTTTGCTGTGTCTTTTTGCTCAGTAGATATGGCTCCACTAACAATGAGTAAAAAGAAGTTATGTACTCACCATAACGTTCCATGTGAGTTTGTTTATCTCGCCTTTATTCTCACTGATGGGGTTCGGAGCCGATCCTCGGCTCCGACACGGCCAATAGCAAAGCTCAAGTTTTGCCAGCAGCTCGAGACCAAGCCCCTTATCCCATGATACACTGCTGGAATTACCTCAGATCTTGTTTGCTGCATGTATATATACCCCTGAAAGGGGAGCACTCCCCAAGAAGGAAGAAGTATTGAACAACCAGGAAGATACTAGCCTCTAGGTCAACCGTCAGCCAGGAGGGGGATGGAGGGAGGGACGTGAGAATAAAAGCGAGATAAACAACTCACATGGAACGTTATGGTGAGTACATAACTTCTTTATGTGAAGTTATTAAATCTCGTTGTTTCTTCTCACTGATGGCTAGTGTCCCTAGCACCCACAATCCTGGGAGGCTCACGGGAGTACATTTTTCAAGATTGTAGAACCAAAAGAAGACCTGACCCTGGAAGCCTTATCTACTTTGTAATGAGTGATAAAGGTATGAGGCTTAGACCAAGTGGCTGCAGCACAAATGTTATCCAGGGGCAATTTAGCTTGAAAGGCAGAAGATGTAGAAATGGCTCTGGTTGAATGAGCCTTTGCTTTGTGTGGCAAAGGTATGTTAGCATTTGCATGAACAATTGTGATACAATCCGATAACCATTTTGAAAGGGTTGTTTTAGCCACTGGTCTACCTTTTCTGGCCTCCGAAAAGGATACAAAGAGTTGATCTGATTTTCTAATATCCTTAGTTCTATCAAGATAAAATCTGAGCTGTCTGTGTACGTCAAGTTTGTGCAGCATGTATTCCAATTTGTTGGAATGGTTGGGAAAAAAGACTGGCAACTCAATGACCTGATTGATATTAGACTCAGAACAGACTTTAGGAAAAAAGGAGGGGTTTGTTCTGAGAGATACTCTATCAGCACGGAAAATCATATAAGGAGGTCTGATAAATAATGCTTGATGTTCTGACACTCTGCGGGCAGAAGTAATGGCCACTAGAAAAAAATTTTCCATGACAAAAATTTGAGATCACAAGATGATGCTGGTTCGAAGGGGGGAAGAATTATTTGAGATGGCATAAAATTAAAATTCCCAGGAGAATAAGGGATTTTGACAGATCTCATGTGAAAAACACCTTTGAGAAAAACCTTAGATAACTTATGGGCCATAACATTTAACCCACCGAATCCAAGGTGGAAATCTGATATGGCGGCTAACTGAACCCGAACTGTGGCAACTGCTGCTCCTTCCTTAAAAATCATTGCCAAAAACTCTAAAATGGATGACAAAGGAGCTCGGAAAGGGTCAATTTTTTGTATACTGGCCCAAATGGAGAACCTTTTCCACTTACTGCAATATAGTTTTCTGGTGGATAGCTTATGAGAAGACAACAGAATTTGTCTTGTGTGATCTGAGTGAATGAAGCCTGGCTATTTGGAGAAGTGGATCAGCCAAGCAGTCAGCTTTAGAGACTGCAATGAAGGATGGAGGTCCCCTGACGGGTGTGTCAGGAGGTCTGGAACTGGGTCCAGGATCCATGGATCCTCCAGCAGATGATGGTGAAGAAAAAGGAACCAAATCTGTCGTGGCCAATGGGGGGCTATAAGGATAACAGTCCTTCCCAGTGATTTTGCTTTCTGTAAAAACCTGGGTATCAATGGAATTGGTGGGAATGCATATAGGAGAACAGGAGGTCAATCATGTACGAGTGCGTCTCAAGGAATGTCCTGGAGGTGGTATTAGGTCAAAATAGCATCTGCATTTGGTATGGTGTGACTGGCAAAGAGGTCGCAAGCAAGGATGGCCCCATTTGCAGAAAATAATGTCCGCAGCGTGTTGGTTGAAAGACAACTCGTGAAACAACAAGATTGTCCTGCTCAGCTTGTCCGCTACCACGTTGGATTTCCCCGGGATGTGCATTGCCAACAGAAAACGCTGGGATGACACAGCCCATTGCCATACCCTGAGGGCTTCTCGACAAAGGGGATAAGACTTGGTTCCGCCCTGTCTGTTCAAGTACCAGACCACTGACATGTTGTCTGTCTGAATTGTAATTGTCCCTAGAGGAAGAGAGTCCTGGAAGTAATGCAATGCCACAAGTACTGCTCTCAACTCCAGAACATTGATATGCAGATGTGACTCTTGATCCGTCCATGTGCCTTGGGCAGTCTTTCCCTGAAAGTGCCCCCCCACACCCTATCAGGGAAGCGTCCGTGGTCACAGTGGCTACTGGGGGGGGGCACAAAGGGTCTTCCTATTGTGACATGAAGACACGTCAACCACCACTGAAGGTCTTTCTTGCAAGAATTTGTGATGAGAATCATATGGTTCATTGGTAATTTCTGGTAAGACCATTGAGCGAACAGGAGCCACTGAAGAATTTGCATATGCATCCTTGCGAGTGGAATGGCTAGAATTGCTGCCGCCATCAAACCTAGTACCTTCAAGACCTCTGCGGCTGTAGCTCTGTTTTTTCACACCAATGAGTTGACGTGTTGGCGAAGAAGTGAGACCCTTTTGAATGGAAGACAGAGTGGTGGTTGAGGTATCTAACTCCTATAAAGCCGGTATGCCGCGATGGCAACAAGGCAGACTTTTCAAAGTTGACTGTAATGCTTAAGTGGTGGCAGAGTGTCAGAGTAGATTGTGTTGCCTGAATCAATTGATGCCTGGTGGTAGCGGTGAGGAGCCAATAGTCTAGATATAGAAATACCTGGAATCCTAGACGCCTCAGGTGAGCTGTGACCACTGCTATGCATTTTAACACTCTGGGGGCTGTAGTGAGACCAAAGGGCAGAGCTCGAAATTGGTAGTGATTGGCTCCCAGCCGGAAACGCAGGTGATCTCTGGAGCGTCTGTCCATCTTTATGTGGTAGTACGCATCCTTGAGATCGATGGAGCACATCCAATCACCCTTCCCTAGAAAGGGAAGAATGGCATGCAGCGTGACCATTCGGAACTTCTCTTTTTTCACAAATTGGTTGAGACTGCTGAGGTCCAAGATACGTCTCCAGTACCCTGTTTTCTTTGGAACCAAAAAGGATCTCGAGTAAGTTCAGAATACAACTTGGTCTGCTGGGACTGGCTGGATGACCTTTTTTTCTAGCAACTTGCGGACGTCTATAGTTGCTTGTTCCCCGAGACTGGGTGGAACATCAGGGATTCTGTTTACAGGAGAGGGAGGGGAAGAGAACGGTATGAAATACCCTCTGGAAATTATGCTTTGTAACCAGGTATCGGACGTTATGCTTAGCCAGGCTTCTGGGTACAAAGATAAGTGACCCCCGACTGCCTCCAGAGCCGGACAACCTTCAGGAGCGCTGGTAGGGCTGACCAGAGAACTGGCCGCCGTCACCCTGCTGTTGCGGACCCCCCCCCCCACCGCGCAGGTGGCATCTTCCATTATAACCCCCTCCTCTGCCTCTAGAGGGTGTTTTTCCACGTGTGTCCTGAAAGGCTCCCTGTGCTTTTTGGAACCACATCTTTCCGCCCTTAGGGCCCTTGGGATAGGGCCGAGTAGTAGAAGAAAAATTCCAACGACAGAGTCTTGCCTTCTTGCTCACACCTGGTTAGAGTTTCCTTTACCTTGGGCCCAAACAGGGATGAGCCATCAAATGGGGTGTTGATAAAGGAAGACTTGAAAGGTTCCGCAAAGGAACAGAGATGCATCCAGGCTTGTCTACACAGGGCAATACCTGAACTAGCAGCTCAACTCGAACCATCAGTTGCGTAAGATATGAGAAGCATGGACAAGTTCACAATCGAGTTTAGGATAGCGAGCTGTGTGTTAACTTTGTCGGCAACCCCTGCAGCTACCATACCCTGGAGAGTGTCTCCTAGCTCTTTCAGGAGATATCTTTGTAGTCTTGTTAAATAGTTCAGTGATCGAAGGGAAAAGATCGCTGAACTAAACGAGGGTTTCCCTTATCTATCCATGATCCTAGAATCTCTGTTAGAAGGATGGATAGGATGAGGACGTCTCAGAAGTTTCCTTTTTGGTGGCTGCAGCCACTACCATGGCATCAACAGGCACTCCCTTAGTAAAAAAGGCTTTGTCCACTGGGGCAGAGATGAACTTAGTTGGCTTCCAAGGGACAGGTTCCATGGCCTACGGAGACTCCCACGCCTTACAAGAGATCAGCTCCATGAGCTCATCGTAAGGCAGAGACACCCAAGAAGTGGAAGGTTGAGACCCGAAAGCCTTCAAGAGCACTGACTCGTCTTCAGTAGGGCTTTTGGACTGCCAACCACCCCTCTGATTAAGGATCTCTAATATCTCCACGAAGGAGATATCCTCAGAGGGGGATCGAGGGGACCCTTCTGACTCATCCAAGTCAGTGTCAGATGTCAAAGATTCCTGAGGGGAGTCCAAGTGTCTCCTCTTACACAGTCTCTTTCTGGGTACCACCTCAGTGGGGGGATCTGGGGAGGTCTCAGAAGAGCAGGGGGCGCCCTGTGGGGCTACTTGAGGCTCAGGGTTTCTACACTTGGGTTGACCGGTAGAAGCAGAAGTGGACACAGGCACTTGAGGGGAGGAGGAAGCCAAACCCGACGCTGATGATGTCTTTGGAAACAGGACTCTCCTCATGGCATCGAATGCACCACAGCTCCGACGAAAAGGGGTAGACGGATCCAAAGGGACCGTCCAATCCTCCCGCACCAAGGCCATGGGCTCCGAGCCCGAGGTAGGAGCCGAGCTCATCACAGCCGAAGCCCCGAGAGGAAGAGTCGGCACCAACAAATCAGTACGACTATCCTCCCCAGACCCGACAGGAGAGTGTCGGCTCCTAGAGTCCCCGGTTGGCACCAAGGACGTCAGAGTAGATGGAACAGATAACACCGGAGCAGGTCTCTGCTCCACAGCCTCAACAACTATCAGGTCGGGCTCCTTTGGCTCCAAAAGTCCAGTACGGCTCGGAGGAGCAGTCAAGTCCAGGTTAATGGTCTTCGGCTCCACGAAGGCATCGGAGCAGACAACAATTTGGTGAGGCCTGGCGCCCGTAAAAGCTTCTGCACCAACCGGTCCATATCCAGATCTGAGAGGCTGACAGAAGACTTCAAGGAATGCACTGAGGGTGCTGATTGGAGCAGAGGAGATGAGGAAATCTCAGAAACTGGCACCAAAGCTGTGAGCTGGCTCCGAACAGAAGGGACACTGTGTTCCGAGGACAGTGGAACCGATGACCCTACACCCTCCATTTTTTAGCCTTTTTCGATGCTTTCGAGTCACCTGAAGACTTGGAAGACTTTGAGGATCTACTAGCACCATCCTGGTCACACAGTGCTTCGGAGAAAGGGTGCTGAAGTAACCCCTATCCATTAATTTCCTCCTTCTCTCTAAAGTACCCTGGAAGAGACAAATACCAAAAGAGTCTTGGAGGTGTAATGCCCCCAGACAATAAAAACTTTGGACATGCCCGTCAGTGACTGACAATTTTTGTCCACAATCTGGACATTTTTTGAAGCCAGATTTAGGATGTGGCTTCTCTTTCTCATCAGACATCTCTATTATAAATTTAAACAATTTTAAACAATTGAAACACACAAGAAATTATCTAGCAAAGTACTCCTAAGAATGGTTAAATACAAGGCCAACTATTAGGCCAACACTATAGAAGAAAACAAGTCAACACAGGGCACTTTTCTAAAAATTGGTCGGAGCGATCTAAAACACAGAGATCTGTGCCGCGGCAAAATAGATCTGGGGTAATTCCAGCAGTGCATCATGGGATAAGGGGCTTGGTCTAGAACTACTGGCAAACCTTGAGCTTTGCTATCAGCCGTGTTGGAGCCGAGGATCGGCTACGAACCCCATCAGTGAGAATAAACGGTGAGATTTAACAACTTCACATATATTGTTTAACCAGGTAGGCCCACTGGACACACAGCTCCTTTTATGCGGTGACCCAGGAGCAATGTCTGAGTAAGTGACTTACTGAAGGTCACACAGTAGGTAAATAAGGGGCACAGGAATCAAACCCTGTACCACTAGAACTACAGCTCAAAGCCATAACCTCTGCACCAATTGCTAGACATGAGAGCTTGTAAATCAGAAACTCTCCTGGCAGAGGTGAAAACCAAGAGAATGACAGTTTTCCAACTACAGAATTTTAGAAAAGCGGAAGATGCTGGTTCAAAAGTAGGCAGTGTAAGCTTTTTTAGCACAAAATTAAGATCTCAAGGGAGAGAGAGAGAAAGAGAGA
This sequence comes from Protopterus annectens, assembly GCF_019279795.1. NCBI lineage: Eukaryota > Metazoa > Chordata > Ceratodontiformes > Protopteridae > Protopterus > Protopterus annectens. The sequence goes on from NC_056731.1 coordinate 1,619,055,670, forward strand.
GAGAGAGGTTTCCTTGGTGGGCTAAGATGCAAGAATCCCCTGAGGAAAAGCTCCATCTATATGTGGTAGGCTAAGAGGGAGAGCAGGCAGTGACAGCAGATATGTGAACTTTTATAGAAAGGAAGGCTAAAACCGATCAAAGTAGTTTGCAGAGATACTGCAGTACAGCAGGAACCTTTGAGAAGACTGGGTTCCGACTATGTCTTCTACACCAAAAGGAAAACATTTTCCACTTATTTGTGTAAGATTTTCTAGTAGCAGGGCTACTGGCTTCCTGAAGGACTTGAACAACTTCTTAAGAGAAAAATTGTCTTTGAGGAAATAAAAGTCTATCATCAACAAAGTCAAGTTTAGAGATGGAAGCTTTGTGTAAAGCAGCAATTCTTTTTGCTGAGTTACCAGATCCAGTTGTAAAGGTACTCTCCTGTCATTTCCCTTTGTCAGATGAAATAGCAAGGGAAACCAATACTGCCTTGGCCAAAAGGGTACCAGTAAAAGGAGTTTGGGTGTTTCCTTTTGTGCCTTGAGAAGAATTTTTGGAAGAAGAGGCAGAGAAGTAAAGGCATAAAAGAACCTTCCTGTCCAGTGGAAAAGGCATCTGTCCTCCAGGCTGAAGGACAAGGGTCTCTGGTGCAGAACCGGGGAAGCTGATGGTTGCTTGGTAATGCAAAGAGATCTATCTGAGGAATGCTTCAGTGAATGGTGACTGCCTGGAAAATCTCTGTTTAATGGCCATTCATGGGCAGCCCCCAGACGGCAGTTTATGGGATCAAACAGCACATTACTCTGGGAAGGAATATATGTGGCTGTGAGCATGTTGTCCATCTAGGTGGCAAAGCTCCATGTCTCCTGTGCTAACCTGCACAATTGGTAAGATCTAGTACCTCCCCATTTATGTACCACATGACTGAGGTGTTGTCTGCGTACACTGGGCGCAGCCCAGGTTTCCAAAGGTGGGGAAAGGTCAAGTACTTGAAGAGCCCCCATTTCCTTAAGACTGACACGTTCCTTCAGGAAACAAGGTTGGCACATCCCTGCATTCAGCGTGACCTTGTCCATGCCCCACACACCTCGTCAGTGGCATCTGTGTGAATCTGTTGGACGAGGAGGTGGTGGAGGGAATGGCACCCCTGAGTTGAGGATGATCTGCCCTTCCATCAAAGCAGCTCCTTTCGACACATGGGAGGAGGGGAATCAGGGTGTCTAAGGGGTGACGGCGCTGAGACCACACAGATTTCAAGTATTAGTATTTTCCACATGTGAAGTCTGGCACAAGGAGCATCGGGGTGGTGGCGGCCATGAACCTCACAGTTCTTGGCAATGGATTATGTAGGACAGATGCTGGAAAAAAATCAAGCAGACTGAACTTTGTCCTGGGGAGGAAGGCATGCAGTTTGTGTGTCCAGTCTGCAGTTCCAAAACTGAAGCATCTCAAAAATCACAACAAAATTCTTAAAACATTACAAAATGAAACATTATATACTCTACAAAACTTGCTTCATAATGCTAAATTTAGACAGCAAAGAATAATCCGAAAATAATTTAATAAAATAAAATGGAAAAATATTGAAAAATTGCGAGAAAAGTACAGTTGTGTATACTTACCATAAATGTAGATGTTCGAGTTTATTCACTGTTGCAGTCATTACATTTGGGGTATCTGCCCTCAGTCAGCCTGATTAACAAAGTCTTGGGTCCTACGTCACTTGCTGACTCTTCTTCCGTGACGTCAGATCGTCAGGGATATTTAACATGCAGCAGATGTCATTACATGCATCTGGAGCATTTCTCCCCGGGCCTCCGCTGAAAACAAGCTCTGTGGAACCTAGTCCGACTTTCCCGGTCAACAAATGATAAATAAAATAAAATAAATAATTCTTGCCCCAGATGTCAGGAGCCCCCCTACTGGGAAGCAATTAAAACTATAAACATACAAGGTTATACCTCAAACAAAAAAGCAAATACACCAAAAATCTTTTAAGCATTGAAAACGATAGAAGAGGTATAGCCAAAAAAAAAAAAAAAATCAGGGGGCAGGAGGGAGGGTAACCAGGACTGCAACAGTGAATACAGTCTAACATCTACATTTATGGTAAGTGTACACAACTGTACTATGTTCTTCGTGTTTCACTGTTGCAGTCATTACATTTAGGTACATTCCCAAAGCTAAGGATGGGAGGAGGAACTTAGATAGCATTAGGACCAGCTATAAGGCCCTGCAAAACTGCAGTGGCAATGCCAGCTCTGGATTCAGAGAAAATTGGCAAATGATAATGCTTGATGAAAGTATGTACAGTAGCAGCTTCTAGGACTGCCCTGATAGGGACGCCTCCGAGAAAGGCTGTAGAAGTAGATGCAGCCCTGGTTGAGTAGGGTCTGATCCCCTGTGGGATAGGTTTTCCATGGTGCTTATAGCAGAAATGAATGCAATGGCCTATCCATTTAGAAATGTTTTGCTTTGAAATAGCCTTCCCCTCTGTCCCTGCAGCAATTGCCACCAGCAGTTGTTCAGATTTCCTTTGAGGTTCAATCCTGTCCAAGTAGAATCTAAGTTGTCTGTACACATCTAAGGAGTGCAGTACACGTTCCCCTTTGTTCTGTGGATTAGGAAAGAAGGTTGGCAAATGAATGGACTGATTAAAGGCCACACTGGATGCCACCTTTAGCATGAAAGGGGGACTGGTCCCGAGGGACACCCTGTCAGCATGAAAGATGATGAAAGGCTCCACTGCCATAAGGGTCTGTAAATCAGGTACACTTCTTGAAGTGATGGCTAAAAGGGAAGCTGTTTTCCAAGAAAGGAATTTTAAATCTGCAGTAGCAGCTGGCTTGAAAGGAGGAAAGGTGAGTTTCTCCATTACAAAGTTAAGGTCCCAGGCTGGAGTTGGAGCTCTCCTGGGTGGTCTTAAATTTTTTGGCCCCTCTGAAGAACTGCTTGAGCAGAGGACAAGAGAAGAGGGGAGGGTTCTGTGTTATAATGAGCTGAAATGGCTGAGGCATGAATTTTTTTATTGCGTAACAAGACAGGCCCTTGTGAAGCATCGCAGTTAAGTATTGTAAAATCTGAGGTAAATTTGGAGCTGCTGTGCTCATTCCTTGAGATTGGTTCCAGGCACAGAATCTTTTCAAATTTTCAGCATGAGATTTTCTTGAACTAGGCCCTCTTACCTCTAAAAATGACATCCATCACTGGTTTACTGAGGGATGGTAAAGTAGAGCTTAGGTAATTAGGCAGGCTGCTAGGTTCAGTGTTTGAAGCTGAGGGTGTGAAACCTGGTTCTCCTGCTGAAACAGCAGGGTAGGAGTCTGAGGCAGGTGCTATGCCATCAGTGACACACTGCACAGGAGGGGGTACCAGTCTTGGCGGGGCCAGGGTGGTGCAATCAAAGTCATCCTTGGTTTGTCTTGCTTGATCTTTAGTAGCACTTTGGAGAGCAGAGGCAGAGGAGGAAAGGCATATACTGATAGGTTTTTCCAGCTGAGGGACAGAGCATCCACCTTCTTGCATAAAATTTTTCCAATTGATAGTTCTGGGGGGAGACAAACAGGTCTATATCTGGGCTCCCCATTTGCTTGTCAACATGTTGAAAATCCTTGGTTCCAGTTTCCACTCGTGTCGGTCCATGAGGTTTCTGCTTAGTCCATCTGCCAGTGTATTTAATTCTTCTGGCAGGAATTGAGCTTGTAGATGCACTTGGTAGCTCAAGGCTGTGTTCCGCAATGCCATGGCTAGTCTGCAGAGGGGATAAGAATGTATTCCCCCCCTGCTTCTTTATGTACCACATAACAGTGATGTTTGTCCATCTTTACCATTAATTGTCCTGGAAGAATGTGGTCCTTGAAGGCTATCAGATCATTTTGTACAGCTAACATTTATTTATGACTGATTTGAAGGTGCATTTGAACTGGGTTCCATTTGCCCTAAATGCACTTCCCTGCCAGGTGCACCCCCATGCATAGTCTGATGCGTCAGTTGTTAGGGTTTGGGTGGCAGGGGTTAGTGTGAATGGTAGTCCCTTGTTTTAGTGGCAGGCCTCTGCCCACCAAAGGAACTCTAGGCATAGACAAGGAATGATAGGAATCATTGCTTCTAGATCCTGAGAATGTTGACACCATAGGCTTTTTAGATACCATTGTAGTTTCCTCATATGCAGTCTTGCATATGTAATTAGAAGAATGCAAGAGACCATGAACCCCAAGGCTTGTAGTACTTGCCTTGCAGCAGGGTTTTTGTGGCCACTTGTTTGAAGTAGGTTGTCAAGTGAATTTGTTTCTCTGGCAGGAGGAAAGACATTTGGGAAGTTGTATTCAAGCCTGCTCCCAGGAATGTAATTTGTTGACAGGGTAGCAGGTGTGATTTATTTTCGTTTATGGTGTACCCCAGACAAGTTAGCACCCTTTGTACAAAAGCCAGATGATTCAAAAGTATGTCCTGGTTTTCTGCCTGAATTAGACAATCGTCCAGGTATTGGTATATTTGAATATTTCTTTGCCTGCAAAATGCAATGACTGGAGCTAGGCACTTCGTGAATACCCTGGGTGCAGTAGATAAGCCTAAGGGCAGTGCAGAGAACTGACAGTGCGTGTAGCCTGCTTTGAAGCGTAGGTATCTTCTGCAAAATAAATGTTTGGAAAGACCCCCAGGTAGGCCAATAGTGTCAGGGATAGGTTCTTTGTTAAGTAACGTGAATATCTTCCTGGATTTTCATCCTAAAAAACATTTGAATAAAGTGACAGCACACATTTCCAACACTCAAGATTTGTTGGATAAACTCTCTCAGGTGAAATGGTGTCAGGATTATTATTGGGTGACCATTGACGTGAAATCACTGTATACAAATATTAGTAGAAGATGGGGATTGGAAGCAGTGATGGAGATGCTGGGTGATGGACCTAGAACAACTTTTTTGGTCAACTTACTTGAATTTTGTCTACCCACAACTATTTTTGCTTTAACAATGAATTTTTTCTGCAACTGAAGGGAACGGCTATGGGGGCTGCTTTTGCGCCCTCATATGCCATTATTTACATGGGATTTTTTGAAAGGCAATTTATTTATCCCACCCTGTTTTATAAAAAGAACGTTGTATTATATAAGCGTTTTATTGATGATCTTTTTCTGACTTGTAGGGGTGACATTTGTGATTTTTGGAAATTTTAAATAAGAATGAACATGGACTAACCTTCTCTTATGAACTTAATAGGGAAAGGATTAATTTTTTGGATGTGACATTATATAATGATGAGGAACGTATTGGTTATAGGCCGTTTAGGAAAAGTACTTCAGTAAATATGTTCCTACATGCGAGCAGCATGCATCCTGGGCATTTATTGCATTCATTACCCTCAGGTGAATTTAAAAGAATTTTTGACCATACTAGTGATGAAGTGGAGAGGGACAATGAATTAAATAATGTTGAGTTGAGGCTTAGTAAGAGGGGTTATGATAAAGATAACCTGTTAAAATGTAAAAACAGGTTACTTGGGATTATTGATGACAATTCTTGTGAGTATCTAAATTCTAGGAGGACTTTGGATAGATCCACTCAGAGTATTTAATAATAAAGAGTGTGATGGTGAGGAGAGGTTATTTTATGTCACAAAATGTTCCCCTCTATCAGATGAATTAGTGAAGGTAGTGAGAAAATATTGGTATATTATTAGTGAGGATGAGAATATAGGTCATCTTTTTCCTAAACATATCACTTTTTCTTATAAGAGGGGGAAAAATCTAAAAGAGTTATTGAATGATAACTTCTTGAAAGGGGATGAAAAGTATAATTTTTCTCTAGGTACACATCCTTGTGGTCACTGTAGTCTTTGTGAGAGGGTAATTAATGTAAATAGGATTAATGGTATACCCTTTGCTCCTAGATTTTACTTTAACTGTAGATCAATAGGAGTAGTGTATATTCTAGGTTGTTCATGTGTAGGCATTTGGTACATAGGGCAAACTAAAAGGATGGTTAGAATTCGTATTTTAGAGCATTTAAAAGATATTAGAAACCATAGTGAAATTAGCCCTGTGGCCCAGCATTTTCTTGATAAACATGGTGGTTGCCCAAATAGTTTGAGATTTTGTGTACTGGGTAGACCATTTTTGTATATATATATATATATATATATATATATATATATATGAGGGAATAGAGTCCTCAGCATCAGAATATTCATAGGTAGACAAGGATAAATCCTGGTCATCACAGGAAACAGAAATTTCAGAATCCTGGTCAGAAGTATCATAAACAAACTTACTCCTAGGTCTCTTAGAGGGGGAAGGTTGGCTTCCCTTGATTAAAGTAATACGATCTTCAGTCATTCTTATCATTCGTTCTTTAGGCATAGATGCCTGACCATGTGGTCTGGGCGTCAGTTTTCTAGGCATGGTTCAAGTTTTAGGCCTTGAAGAAGAAGAAGGTGTCAGTTTAATATGCAAGTTTGTAGGCCTGAATACACCCTCAGAAGCCAGTGCCTGCACAGCGGCTCCGGACTCATCCAAGGTAGAGACATCCACAGGTTCCACAGTTGAAGCATCTCGAAGCATAATGGACTCCGAATGCGTCTCAGTAGAGGCCTGCGAATCTGAAGTAGCGGGTATCAGGGGCTGCGAAAGAGCCTGAGTACCGGCAAACTGGGCAACCTGTCTCTGTCTTTATCTTTGTGTTTTTTTCGGAATGTCGGTAGTCGAATGGCTTACTGAAGACATATCAGGATAATTGAACTGAGCACAAAAATATTTAGAATCGCAGATATACCGACGACGGATAGTTTGTGGCTTAAATAAGGCACAAAACAGACAGCGAGGTACGTCGTGGTCAGGGCCTAGGCAAGGAATACAGTGTGAATGAAAATCTTTACGAGGTATTTGCTTTCCTCAAAAAATGCAATTATTTACTTTTACTAACATCGGTTTAGGGCAAGAAAAAGTTTCCCCAACGGGGTACTTAGCTTTTAGTTGAAGCCTTTGGTTCTGAAACACAAAAACGAATTTCAGGAGTCTGCCGACCGGCATTTGCAAACTGCTTCTGCTTCGGGCACCGCACGGCAAGAAAGACTGATGTAATGACGTCGGCTGCATGTTTAATACCCTTGACGACCTGACATCACGGAAGAAGAGACAGGAACCGACGTAGGACCCAATACTTTGTTAATTAGGCCAACTGAGGGCTACTGCAAGCAGATAACCCAAATGTAATGACTGCAACAGTAAAACACGAAGAACTTCAAGGTGATCTGTTTTTCACTGCATGAACATCCCAACTATTTCAAGAAAAATATGAAGTTTACCATCCAGGCCAAATCAGCCCACAGTAGAAAGAACACAATGTAAAAGTTGTCCCGACAAAACCATGAAAGACTAAACTTAAACAACGTTTATTTTTTACTTAAAAGGGAAATGTAATGTCTCTCTCATATATCACAGTAGGTTTATGAATGTTGCACCATTTGTGTCAAATCATACACTATCAAGACATCACAAGACTGATTTGTCTTGATGGCAGTGAACTATTAGATAAAGCAGATATTTCAATAAGAAATAAGAAAGTACAATTGTATAAAATCTTACCATAACGGTAGACGTCCTTCTCTTTACTGCTGCAATATTCATTACATTAGTGATCCTCTGCCAAGGGCGGCCTGATATCCGGCCAGTATACCAAAGCCTTAGGTTGCTTTAAGGTCCGCTGTATGTCACACTTATGCTCAGTGTGTAACACGGGGCATAAAGCTGATGTCCGGACATACCATACTTAGAACTGAGAGCCCCAGTAGAAATGCCAGTCCAAGGAAAAAAAAGGTAAGTACATCCAGAAGACTAATGGACCAGGGAGAGGGAGGAGGGGGGTGAATACTGCAACAGTGAAGAGAAGGACATCTACTGGTTCATGTAAGATTTTACACAACTGTACTGTATGTACTCCCATTTCACTGTTGCAGTATTCATTATATTAGGGAGAGTGCCAAAGCTCAGAAAGAAGTCTGGAAGAAGGAAGGGCCATCAATGCCCTCTAGGAAACCATGAAGGATGGCCCTAGCAAAACCCACTCTAGCAGTGGAGATTCCATCCAACTTGTAGTGCCTGATGAAAGTATGCACAGAAGTCCAGGTAGCTGCCTGAAGAATAGAGTTAGTATTTAAACCCTTGAAAAAAAACACCAGAATAAGCCACAACTCTAGTAGAATGAGCCTTAACAGAATACGGAAGGTTCTTACCGTGAAAGGAATAACAAGAAGAAATGGCTTTTGAGATTGAAAGGAAAAAAGCTAATCAGATTTCCTAGTAGTCCTTTCCAAATGGAATCTTAGCTGTCCATGCATATCCAATGTCTGCAGAACCTTCTCAACGGCAGATTGGAGAAGGGAAAAAAGTGGGAAAATGAAAAGATTACGGGACAATTCATTCACCACCTTGCGCATAAAAGAAGGATTAGTACACGCAAGGGCACCTTGCCCTTATGAAACACCAAAAAAGGAGGACAAACATAAGGGCTTGAAGCTCAGACACCCGTCTGGCAGAAGTAAGGGCTAAGTACAGTCTTCCAAGAGCAATGTTTCAAGGAAGTTGAAGTTGAAGTTGCAGGCTCAAAAGGAGCAAGTCATTTTTCCAAACAAATTAAGATCCCATGGAGAAGGAAACAGCTTCCTGGGAGGCTTAATATGAAGGATACCTTTAAAGAATGGTTTAGCCTCAAATCAAGGAGATAAAGGCAGACAAGCAGAGATAATGGATAAGTGGACCTTAACAGAAGGATGAGCCAACCCAGCATTGAGCAATTCTCACACATAAGAGAAAACCCAAAGGAACATCTGCTGACAGTGGATCCAGGTAACGAAAAAGACACCAAACAGAAAAGTACAGTTGTGTACATTTACCATAAATGTAGATGTTCGAGTGTATTCACTGTTGCAGTCATCACACTTGGGTTATCTGCCTGCAGGTAGACCTCAGTCAGCCCAAATACCAGAGACTTAGTATTTTTGAGTCAGAAGCTGTCATTCCTTCCCTGATGTCAGGTCATCAGAGGTATAAAAACAGGCAGCCGACGCCATTACATCAGTTCTTGTCTCCAAATGTCAGGAGCCCCCAAATAGGGAGCTAGCATATCGTGGGGAAAACACCACCAGTAAAACAAATACCAATACCAGTAGGAATAGCCATAGAGAGGAGACACAGAGAGATAGAGAAAACCAAGGGGCTGGAAGGAGGGTAACAGCACTGCAACAGTGAATACACTTAAAACATCTACATTTATGTTAAGTGCACACAACTGTACTATGTTCTTCATGTTTCACTGTTGCAGTCATCACACCTGGATGGATTCCCAAAGCTGAGGAAGGGTGGAGGCAGTCAAGAAGAGTTAGGGCTGGCTAGTAGGCCTTGCAAGACTGCTGTAGCAAAACCTGCCCTGGATTTGGAAAGACAGGCAGATGGTAATGCTTGGTGAAAGTGTGTGCAGAACTCCAGGTAGCAGCTTCCAGGATATTCCTGGTAGTGACTCCCCTGAGAAAAGCTGTAGAGGTAGACGTAGCCCTAGTGGAATGTGTTCTGACCCCCTGAGGGGTTGGTTTTTCATGGTGCTTGTAGCAGAAATGGATGCAGTCAGCTATCCATTTGGAAATGGTTTGTTGTGAAATGGTTTTGTCCTCTGCCCTGTTGCAAAGCTGACTAGCAGCTGGTCACATTTTCTGAAAGGTTTAGTCCTGTCAAGGTAGAACCTGAGCTGTCTGTGCACATCCAAGCAGTGCAGGATCCTTTCCTTTTTACTCTGAGGGTTAGGGAAGAAGGTTGGCAAATGGATGGATTGGTTGAGAGCCACACTGGACACCACCTTAGGCATCATAAAGGACGAGTTAGTCCTGAGGGAAACCCTGTCAGCATGGAAAATAATGAAGGGTTCCACAGCCATTAGTGCCTATAACTCAGACACTCTTCTTGCCGAAGTTAAGGCTAAAGGCAAGGCAGTTTTCAAAGAGAGGAATTTTAACTCTGCTGAAGCAGCAGGTTCAAAAGGGGGAAGCGTGATCTTTTCCAGTACAAAATTAAGGTCCCAGGCAGGGGTGGGTGCTCTCCTAGGGGCCTTAAGTTGTTAGCCCCTCTCAGGAACTGCTTGATGAGAGGGTGAGAAAATAGAGGTGGCTCAGTATTATAATGAGCTGAGATGGCAGAGGCATGACTCTTAATGGAGGAGAAGGATAGGCCTCTGTGGAGTAGCTCTGCTAGGTAATCCAGGATGAGAGATAAGGAGGGCACTGCTGTGTCCTTCCCTTGAGACAGATTCCAAGAACAATATCTTTTCCACTTTTCAGCATAGGATTTCCTAGTACTAGGCCTTCTGAATTAAAGAATGACGTCCAGCCCCTGTTTGCTAAGGGTTGCTGTTGGTGTATTCAGGGGATAAGGCAAGGCTGCAAGGTTTAGGGTTTGCAACTGTGGATGCAAAATCTGTCCCTCCTGCTGAGACAGCGGGGTAAGAGTCTGGTGAAGATGTCAGGGTGGCACTATTGTCAGATTGTGTAAGAGTGGGTACCAGTGCTGGAGTGGCCAGTCTGTGGCAATAAGAATTGCCCTTGACCTGTTTTCCTGAAGTGAGAAATGCCATCTGGAAAGTTGTGTCCAAGCTTGGTCCCAAGAATACAATTTTTTGACTAGGCACCAGATGTGACTTTTCGTTGACGGTGTACCCTAATGCAGTGAAAAAGCTTTTTACAAATGCCAGATGCTGAAGTAGCAATTCCTAACTGTCCGCCTGAATTAGGCAATCGTCCAAGTATGTGAAAATTTGGATATTTCTCTGCCTGCAGTACACAATGGCTGGAGCCAGGCACGTTGTGAATACTCTTGGCGCAGTAAATAAGCCAAAAGGAAGTGCAGAGAACTGACAGTGCACAGAGCCTGCCCTGAAGCGTAGATATTTTCTGCATGACTCCCTTATGGGGTGTGCAGATTAGCTTCTTTTAAGTCTAGAGTGACTAACCAGGCATCCTTGGCTAGCATAGGGAGAAGCTGTTGCAGGGTAAGCATCTTGAATTTTTGGGACTACCAGAAAGGTGTTGAGAACTGACAGATCCAGGATTGAGCACCAACAGCCCTCTTTTCTTGGCACAAGGGAAAAGTCTGGAATAGAAACCCTGCCCCCTTTGTTCTACTATAACAGGCTGAATAGTTCTGATATGCAGCAGGGAAAAGTACTTGCTTTTGAGCCTCTGGACACTAGTTTGAAGCAAGGTCTGGAAACCTGCTTGGTGTTGTCAGTGAATGGAAGTAGAATCTGCACCCCCGTGATACAATGTTTAGGACCCATCAGTCCTAGTGGCACAAGTAATTGGGCAGGCTGGGAAGGATAACTAAAATATCACTGTGAACCTTTTCCATAAGGGGGCGGCTTACCACTCACTGTTTTTGAGGTGGGAGCACTCCATTGTTTAGTTCTCTGCATACCTTGAGACTATAGTCTGGGTGGCCTGTTTCCCCTGGGTTTGGTCTAAGAAGGCCTGGAAGGAGCTGGAAAGGACCAGTTTTTTGAAGGCCAATACCTACTGAATCTCGGTGGCTGCACTTGTAAGAATTCATTACGTATGCATAGATTTAGCTTTTTTGTCTATCTTTTTAAGAACCTCTTCTGCTTTGGTGCCAAACAAACAGTCCTTTAGTAATTTGGATTTGACATGATCTGGCAAGGTTTGTTGCTTCAGCCATGCATGCCTTCTCAGTACAGACCCAGTGACTGCAGCCCTGCAAGACGCTTCAAGGGCATCAAAGCCACACTGTAAAGTATGCTTACTAACTTGGTTTGCAGAATGCATTAACTCTTGTAAATCTTTATTTCCTGCACAATCTGGAAGTAACACCATTTTTTTTTGTTTAATTACTTCCATAATATGTTGCTGGTACTTCAACATGTGAAATTGGCAATTCAATGCCTTGATGGCAAGAGTTGCAGAGGTATATACCCTTCTTACCCCATCTGTCTAAAGCTCTGGAATCCCTGTCTGAAGGGGTAGGATATTTGGCTGTAGTAGCTCTAATACCTTTAGGTCCCTGGAAAATGGTCTCAGGATCTGCAGTAGGATTCTTGAAGAGAAATTTGAGAGAATCACGTACTCTGTAGTACCTGTCAGGTTTCCTAGTGGCTGGGGTTAAAGTGTCTGGAGTAAGAATGGATTCCATGAAGACATCTACAACATCCAAGACAGGGGGTATAGCTAGAGGCCTGTGCTGAGGCAACACTAGAAATTCTCTGAGTCTCTTTGTGAGCTGAGGGTAGTCCTGGCATTCCCAGTGGAAATACTCGGTTTCACCAAAAGAAAAATCTTCTGGAGGGGAGGCAGAGGGAATGGTTTCCTCTGCATTTGAATCCTCATAGATTGATAAAGGCGTGTCCTGATAATCAGAAGGGTCAGAGTCATCGGACTCCTGGTCTGTAGAATCAGAGGGAAACTCAATTCTTTGTCTCTTAGCAGGGAAATGCTTTCTTCCTCTAATTAGGGTAATAAGGTCTTCAGTCATTCTGAGCATTTGTTTGTGAGGCATGGGAGCCTGAGCATGCGCTTTGGTCATTGGTTTTCTAGGCGTAGTGCGTACTCTGGGCATAAGAACTTGGTAGTTTTGGCTAAAAACGAAGTCATCAGTTTGACCCGAACATCGGTAGGTCAGAATACACCCCTCAGAAGCTAGTGCCTGCACAACGGCTCCGGACCCATCTAAAGTAGAGACATCCGCAGGTTCCATAGTCGAAAAAGCATCTTGTGGCATACCGGACTCCAAATGGGTCTCAGTAGAGGCCTGCGAATCCATAGAAGCGGGCATCTCAGTGAGTACCGGCGGACTGGCGACTAGCTTAAAGGAAGTATCGTCAGCAGTTTTGGAAGATCAGTAGTCGGATGGCTTATCGAAGCCATTTCAAAATATGGACAATGAGAGCGAAAGAATTTAGTGACAAAGATTGCCCGACGATGAACAGTTCAGGCGTTAAACACGGCACAAAACCGACAGCGAGGGACGTCGTGGTCTAAGCCTAAAAAGGTGACGCAGTAAGAATGAAAATCACTGTGAGATATTTGCTTTCCACAGGAAAGACAATTGTTAACTTTTTCTGACATCGGTTAGAGCAAGAAAAAAGGATTCCCAATAGGAGTTTAGGAGACTGTACTTGCAAGAAATCTTCAACTGTCTGCATAGATTTAGCTTTTTCTTCTATCTTTTTAAGAACCTCTTCTGCTTTGGTGCCAAATAGATTGTCCTTATTCAAAGGAGCGTCTAGCAATTCTGATTTGACATGGTCTGGCAAGGTTTGCTCCTTAAACCAAGCATGCCTTCTCAGTACAGAACCAGTGACTGTTGCCCTACAAGATGCTTCCAGGGTGTCAAAGCCACAATGCAATGTATGCTTGCTGACTTGGTATGCAGAATGCATAAGCTTTTGTAATTATTTTCTGCACAGTCCGTAAAGATAACTATTTTTTGCTTAAGTTCCATAATATGTTGTTGGTACTTCAGCATGTGAAACTGGCAATTCAAAGCCCTAATGGTGTGAGTTGCAGAGGTGTATACTTTCTTACGCCATCTGTCTAAAGCTCTGGAATCCCTGTCCGAAAGAGTGGCATTCTTAGCTGTAATTGCTTTGATACCTTTGGGCCCCTGGGAGATGACCTCTGGGTCAGCAGCAGGACTTTTGAAAAGGAATTTGCGAGTCAGGAACTCTGTAGTACCGGCCTGGTTTCCTAGGGGCAGGGGGTTAGGTATCAGGGGTTACACTGGATTCCATAAAGACATCATCCACAACATTCAGTACTGGGGGTATTGCTAAAGGCCTATGTTGTGGCAAGTCAAGAAATTCTCTGAGTCTCTTTTTGGAATGAGGATAGTCTTGGCATTCCCAGTGGAAATGCTTTCTTAAAGTATGTAAGGTTTCACCAAAATAAAAATCCTCTGGAGGAAAAGCAGAGGGAATAGATTCCTCTGCATCTGAATCGTCATAAGCAGGCAAAGGCATGTCTTCATAATCAGATACATCAGAGTCGCCGGACTCTTGGTCTGTTTAAAGCTACTGGGGTCAGGTCTCTTTCTCTTAGCAGGGGAAAGCTAACTTCCCCTAATCAACATAATAAGGTCTTCACAGGTCTCTCCTTCTCTTAGCAGGGGAAGGAAGACTTCCCCTAATCAACATAATAAGATGATCTGCCATTTTAAGTATTTGATGATGTGACACGAAAGCAGGTGCATGCTTTTGGGTCATCTTTTTTTAGGTGGAGCACATACTCTTGGCCTTAGAAACTCAGTAGTTTTAGACAGAACTGAAGATGCGAAAGAAGTCTGTTTGTGTCGAATATCAGTAGTGCGAAAAACTTCCTCAGACGACGGTGCCTGCTCAGCGGCTCTGGACCCATCCAAGGTAGTGACATCCACAAGTTCCGAAGATTCTCCAAACATGTCTCGGTAGAGGCCTGCGAATCAAATGAAGTGGGCATCAGGGGTTGAGAATGCATCACACTGAGTACTGGCGAACTGGCGACTAGCTTAACGGAAGCATCGTCGGCAGCTTTGGAACTGTGTGGTCTGTCTGTCTTTATCCTTACGTTTTTCAGTAGATCGGTAGTCAGAAGGCTTACTGAAGAGATTTCGGAATATGGAGATAGAGAATGAAAGTATTTAGAGACAATAAGGGCCCAATGACGAATAGTTCGGGTGTTGAACAAGGCAAAAAAACAACAGCGAGGGACGTTGTGGTCTGGGCCTAAACAGGTGACGCAGCAAAAATGAAAATATCGGTGTGATATTTGCTATCCACAGGCAAGACAATTGTTAACTTTTTCTGACATCGGTTAGAGCAAGAAAAAAAGGATCCACAACAGGGTACTTTGCTTTAGAAGACTTCAGGATAATTCAAATCGATAATGAAAACTGAGGTAGCGGCTGACCAGCACGCGTGTGAACTGATTCTGCTTTGGACTCCTCGGCAAGAAAGACTGATGTAATGGTGCCGGCTGCCTGTTTTTATACCCCTGATGACCCGTCACACCTGGAGCAACAGCAACTGACACAGAAATACTAAGTCTCTGGTATTCGGGCCAACTGACTGCTACCTGCAGGCAGATAGGTTCATAGGGTGGTACGAGGCTATCGGCCCTAAGGCCTATACAAGCCTAGCCATAACAATTCCCTGGATATTTCTTCCCACAATATTTAATTCCCTAAACGCCTGTCTAGCAGGGTGACTGGCGTGATCCCCGGGGTAAATTCCCTATCTCCCATCCAATCGTCAAGACTCCTTTTGAAGAGTGCCAAGGAGGCCCTCTGCTTGACATGTATGGGCAGTTTATTCCAGAATATGGGGAGTCTCTGGGTCAGGAACCTATCCATCCAGCATGTTTTGTTCATTGTGATGACAAGGTTTAGATCCCTGGAGCATGTGGCTCTGAGGGATTGGGATTTCTTTTAAGTGGAGCATGTCCAACAGCTCAGGGTTTGACCTGGCCTTGTATGTTAAGCAGAGATTGCCTCTGAGTAGAGGATATGCCACAGAGTATAGCTGAAACTTTTTTTAGATGGTCAGCATAGAGCATCTGCTTTAGGCCTGTGATTCTTTTAGTGAGGTATTTCTGTGGCCTTTCCAGCTGTTGCAGATGACTTGTGAGGTACATACCAAATGGGGCGTTGTACTCTATAATGGGTCAAATGAGGGATGAGTACAGTGGGACAATGTCCCCCTTTTTTTTCTGGATGAAAAGCCCTTAGTAATGAGGTGTGCCACATAGAAGGATTTCCTGACTGTTGTGGCGATGTGGTTATTGAAGGTGAGACCACTGTCCACCTGTGTCCCTAAGCATCACACTTTCGGTGTTTAGTGTACTGCCACCTATGTGGTAATTCATGGGTACATGTTTGTTCCCAAAGGGAGTAACTATACATTTCTTGGCATTAAACTTGAGCCCATGGCGCTGCCACCAAGCATCTGTTTCTGTAAGGCCCTTTTTGAGAATACCCACAACATTTGGGGATTCAATAATGGCTCCCAGTTTGCAGTCATCTGCGAACTTTGTTAGCCAGATTCCTTTAGTGTTGGTCTGTACTTCAGAGAAGTGGATGCCAAACAGGAGTGGTCCCAGGACTGAACCCTGAGGTACTCCACTTGTCACTTGTCTGGAGCTGGATTTGGTGTCTCCATTTTTAGGAGTGCCTCGAGAGAGTGCATTTTGAGGTTTAGACTTCTAGCACTGAGTAGCATTACCTTCAGATTTTGCATGCTTGCATCTGTTACGGTGGTGGTTTTGTCCTTTGAACCTTGCCTAAAAAAGGCACTTTTGGGGTGGCAAGAGCTTTAGCCGGTAACCTGAATCCCAGGGGTGACAGGTGCAGACCATCTCTGGCAAAGAATTGTGGTTTGTCAATCATGTCGTCCCAGGTAGACAGATACTGGATCCCCTTTAGTCAATCATTCTGTCCTTGCACTGTGGTATCATTCTGGGCGAAGGCAGGATGCTACTCAGAGATAGGGTCATATGCCTGGGCCACATGATCTGAGAGCTCTTCCATGTCTCTTCATGTAGTCCAGGGAGGTATATCTCAAGTCATGCACCCAAACATGGACAATGACAGAGTTGCATTTGTACTTGTTGTGAAGTGACTTGAGTGCATGCATTATGTGGCGGATCCTGGCACCCGACAGGCAGCTGACTGCAATTTTCTCCTTTTTCAGCCTGGTGAGTGGGACATCAGTGTGCCTGACTATGGAGTCACCTATGACTAAAGTGTTGGGTACGTTGTCTTGCCTTAGGAGCTGTTGTTGGGTGGCTCACTGGTGTGAGCTATGTGTTACTTTGGTTGTGACTGGTGATTGTCTGCATTTCAGCTTCGGAGGTCCTTGTTGCTTGGGCAGGTTAATGTTAAGAGCCTCCGCATATGTGGGTTTAGTGTTACTATGTGTGGGTGTTGATGGTGTGGGTTTTGAAGGGCTTTGTGTTGCTTGAGGTGTAGTGCAGGTGTTAACCTTCTTTTCTGGACTGTCTACCACAACCTTGGCTGGAGAGAGCTTTGCTTCCAGTTTGGCTATGCAAGTGCATCTCTTGCAGGTTGTAGTGTTGGGTGTTAGGAGGAGAGGGTTGTCTGTGTACATGAGGCAACTGCTGCATTGCCCCAGTATGCCCAGATTCACCAAGTGGCCATGAGAAATCACCGGAAGCTGACCCTTGGACATGCCTGTTTAGGTGCTTTTTTGTATAGTACAAGAGCTGTTTTCCCTTACCTTTACAAGGTACTTTGCAATTATATGCTGTTTAGTGCCTATGATTAATTTCTCCTTATTAACAAGGAGAGTTGAGTGCTTGTATTAGTTTAAGGCTTCCTAGTGCTTTCCAGCAGGTTCTAGAGCAAGTGCTAGTCACAGGGATTCAGACTTTAGTGCTACTACTTAGAAACTAGCTAGTTTTAAGGGAAAATTTGAAGAGCAGACTTTCTGGCACCTGGGATAGTTTAACCGTGGCCCTGCGGTGCTGTACGATGCAAAAAAACGAGCAAAGACAAGCGTTTTTAAGCCAGAAAGTTGAAATGAATAGAAATCCTCCAAAAATGCCTAATAAAATTACAATTTCAGAGCTAGAAACTACTCCTCTAGTGTTAGACAAGCAGTACAATGCTCACCACTCCCACTGGTAAGCAGTAGGACCTTCCTCTACCACAGCAAGGTATGGATAGTTCCGAACACCGAAAATAAAGTCCTGAAACCAGCAAAGCCTGGGATCAGGAGTATCCTAGCTAGGAAAGGTGGGAAATGAGCAATCAAGTAGGAATATTTTTTTTGGTTAAAACAGGCTAAAACAATGCAATAACACAGTAAATAAACATAGAAAAGGCCAACACACTTGTGTTTGTAGCCCTAAACAGTAAATGCAATTAAAACTCTACAAAATTAGCAATTTAAAACTTTTTAAATGAAGCAAGGCAAGCGCACAACTGAAAAATTATTTAAGAGGCAGAAATACAGTAGAAGTAGCTATTCTACATATATAGAAAAGTCTATATATACAGAAAAACAGCTAAAACAACACAAACAATTCAGATGCAGTGCAACCTAGAGCACTTGAGCTGTTGCAATATTAAGGCAAATACAACCCAAGTGTGATGACTGCAACAATGAAACATGAAGAAAGTACAGTTGTGTACACTTACCATAAATGTAGATGTTAGAGTGTATTCACTGTTGCAGTCATTACATTTGGGTAATCTTGCTGGCAGGTTGCCCTCAGTCGGCCTAAATTCCAAAGTCTTGGGTCCTGCGTCGGTTGCTGTCACCCATTCCCTGACGTCAGGTCGCCAGGGGTATAAGAGATGCAGCCGACGCCATTTTCTTCAGTTTTTCTTGCCCCAGATATCAGGTGCCCTCTAAAGGGTAGCCAAAATTTATATATATATACGTATATATAAAACATGCATGCACCAATATAAACTTTCCCTTCATCTACAAGCAAATACACCACATAGGTTGTATAGATCAGAGAAGGAAAGATAAGTTCCAGCAGAAATAAGGGGGATGGCGGGTGAGTAACCTGGACTGCAACAGTGAATACAATCGAACATCTACATTTATGGTAAGTGTACACAACTGTACCATGTTCTTCGTGTTTCACTGTTGCAGTCATTACATTTGGGTAGAGTCCCAAAGCTATGGTTGGGAGGCTGGAGCTAAACAGCATTATGAGCGGCTATGAGGCCCTGCAGAACTGCAGTGGCAAAGCCTGCCCTGGATTTAGAGTAAAGTGGCAGATGATAATGCTTTGTAAAGGTGTGCACTGAACTGCAAGTAGCAGCCTCTAAAATGTGTTTAGTTGGTACTCCCTTGAGAAAGGCTGCTGAAGTGGCTGCAGCTCTGGTTGAATGTGGCCTAATGCCCTTAGGCACTGGCTTGCCATGCTGTGAATAGCAGAAACAAATGCAGTGGCCTATCGACTTTGAAATAGTCTGCTTGGAGATAGCCTTTCCTTGTGATCCTGCAACATATGCCAGTAGTAATTGCTCTGTCTTCCTGAAAACTTTAGTTTTGTCCAAACAGAATCTAAGCTGTCTGTGTATGTCCAAAGAGTGCAGAATTCTCTCCCCCTTGTTCTGTGGATTTGGATAAAAAGTTGGCAAATGAATAGTTTGGTTAAGGGCCACACTGGACACCACCTTAGGCATAAATCTTGGGTTTGTCCTCAGAGAGACCCTGTCTGGATAAAAAATGATAAAAGGTTTGACAGCCATGAGTGCCTGTAGCTCTGACACTCGTCTTGCAGAAGTTATTGCTAGGAGCAGAGCTGTTTTCTAAGATAAAAACTTTATATCAGCAGTAGCAGCTGGCTCAAAAGGAGGTAGGGTGAGTTTTCCCAAGACATAATTGAGGTCCCATGCAGGCATTGGCGATCTCCTTGGAGGCCTTAAATTTTTGGCTCCTCTGAGGTACTGCCTTAATAAAGGATGAGAAAAGATTGGTGGCTCTATATTGTAATGAGCCGAAATGGCAGAGGCATGAATTTTAATTGATGAAAAAGATAGGCCTTTGTCCAGCATCTCAGTTAAGTATTGCAAAATCAGAGGAATATTTGGTACAGCTGTATCAGTTCCTTGTGCCTGGTTCCAAGCACAAAATCTCTTCCATTTTCCAGCATAAGATTTCCTAGTACTAGGCCTACTGGCTTCCAAAATGACATCCATCACAGCTTTACTGAGAGGTGTGCTTTGTATGGCTACATTATCCACCATGCTGCCAGGCTTAGAGTCCTGAGTTGGTTGTGCAGGATCTGATTGTTTTGTTGAGACAGTAGATGAGGTATTTGAGGTAAGGTCTAGGCTGGGCACTGAGACAAGTTCCTTAAGATCGGATACCAGTACTGGCGGGGCCAATCTGGGGAAATCAGTATCATCTTTGGTTTCTCCTGTCTGACCTTTAGGAGTACCTTGGGGAGGAGAGGCAGTGGAGGAAAGGCATATACTGACAGGTTTTTCCAGTTGAAAGATAAGGCGTCCACACTTTCCATTACTGTCTGTGATAAGTCCTTGTGCAGAATCTTTTTAGTTGGTAGTTGTGAGGGGAGGAAAACAGATCTATGTCCGGGCATTACCATTTCCTTGTTATCATGCTGAAGACTTGTGGATCCAGCTGCCACTCGTGGGGATCCATGAGGTTTCTGCTTAGTTCGTCTGCCAGAGTATTTTCCTTTCCTGGCAGGAATTGTGCCTGCAGATGAACTTGGTAAGTCAATGCTGTGTCCCACAAAGCCATGGCTAGTTTGCAAAGGGGGAAGAATGTGTGCCGCCCTGCTTGTTTATATACCACATGACCATGGTGTTGTCTATCAGTAGTTGTCCTGGATGAAGTAGGTCCTTGAAGGATATCTGGGCAATTTGAACAGCTAGCATCTCTTTTTGACTGATATGTAGATGCATTTGGTTTGTGGGCCAGGTGCCCTGAATACATCTTCCTGCCATGTGGGCCCCACAGGCATAATCTGATGCATCGCTGGTTAGGGTCTGGGTGGTGTGGGGTTGTGAAAAGGAAAGGCCCTTGTTGTGGTTGCATGCTGCTGCCCACCAAAGCAAATCTTTCCTTAGACAGGGTATCATAGGTATGATAGTTTACAGGTCCTGAGAGTGTTGACACCAAATGCTTTTTGGGTAGCACTGAAGGTTCCTCATATGCAGTCTGGCATATGGAATGAGTAGAATGCAGGATGTCATGAACCCTAGAGGTTGCAGGATTTACATTTTGGATAAAGTACAATTGTGCACACTTACCATAAATGTAGATGTTCGAGTGTACTCACTGTTGCAGTCATTACATTTGGGTAATCTGCTGGCAGGATGCCCTCAGTCGGCTTGATTAACAGTCTTGGGTCCTGCATCGGTTGCTGTCCCTTCTTCCATGACATCAGGTCATCAGGGGTATAATATATGCAGCCGACACCATTACATCAGTTTTTCTTGCCCCAGAAGTCAGGTGCCCCCAAATAGGGAGCAAATAAAATAAAAAAAAAAATAAAAAAAATGTACCTCCAATCCCAAAAGCAAATACAACAAAAGGGCTTTTAAGCATAGTGAAAGAAAGTAGAGGCATAGCCAGAGAAAAATAGTGAGCTGGAGGGAGGGTAACCAGGACTGCAACAGTGAATACACTCGAACATCTACATTTATGGCAAGTGTATACAACTGTACTATGTTCTTCGTGTTTCACTGTTGCAGTCATTACATTTGGGTAGATTCCCGAAGCTATGGTTGGGTGGAGGGAATTATACAGCATTAGGACCAGCTATAAGACCCTGCAGGAAACCAGTGGCAAAACCAGCTCTGGATTTAGAGAAAAAAGGTAAATGGTAATGTTTGGTGAACGTATGAACTGACTTCCAGATAGCAGCTTCTAGAATGTCCCTTGTAGGAACACCTCTGAGAAAGGCTGTAGAAGTAGATGCAGACCTGGTGGAATGGGATCTTATTCCCTGGGGGATAGTTTTCCCATGGTGCATATAGCAGAAACGAATGCAATGGCTTATCCATTTGGAAATAGTTTGCTTTGAAATAGCCTTTCCCTCTGCCCCTGCAGCAAATGCCACCAGTAGTTGTTCAGATTTTCTTTGAGATTTTGTCCTGTTTAAGTAAAATCTAAGTTGTCTATGTACATCCAATGAATGCAGAATCCGCTCCCCCTTGTTCTGTGGACTGGGAAAGAATGCTGGCAAACAAATGGTCTGAGCCACACTGGATACCACCTTAGGCATGAAGGATGGATTGGCCCTGAGAGATACCTTGTCCGCATGAAAAATGATGAAAGGCTCCACTGCCAGAGCCTGTAATTCGGAAATCCTTCTAGCTGAAATGACTGCTAAAAGGAAAGCTATTTTCCAGGAGAGAAATTTTAAGTCTGCAGTAGCAGATGGCTCAAAAGGAAGGGGAGTGAGTTTTTCCAATACAAAATTGAGGTCCCAGGCAAGGGTTGGAGCTCTCCTGGGTGGTCTTAAGTTTTTGGCCCCTCTGAGATACTGCTTTAGAAGAGGATGAGAGAAGAGGGGAGGGTTCTGGGTTGTAATGAGCTGAAATGGCTGCGGCATGGATTTTTATGGAAGAAAAGGACAGGCCCTTGTGAAGCATTTCAGTTAAGTATTGCAAAATATTGGGCACTGCTGTGCTTATCCCGTGTGATTGATTTCAGGCACAGAATCTTTTCCATTTGTCAGCATACGATTTTTTAGTACTAGGCCTTCTTGCCTCCAAAATGACATCCATCACAGGTTTGCTGAGGGATGCTAAGGGTGAATTTAGGTGATTAGTCACGCTGCAAGATTCAAAGTTTGGAGCGGAGTCTGCAGAATTTGGTTGTTCTGCTGAGATAGTAAGTAAGGTGTCTGTGGCAGGTGCTACGGTGGAAGGTGTGACACACTGCGCAGGAGTGGATACCAGTGTTGGCGAGGCCAGTCTGGAGCAATCAAAATCATTTCTGGTTTGTCCTGCTTGACTTTTAGTAGAACTTTGGAAAGCAGAGGCAGAGGGTGAAAGGCATAGACTGATAGGTTTTTCCAGCTGAAGGATAGAGCATCTACTTTCCAGGCTTTTTTGTGATGAGTTCTTGTGCAGAATTTGTCAAACTGATAGTTCTGGGGTGAGGCAAAAAGATGTCTGGACTCCCCCCATTTGCATGTCAACATGTTGAAAATCCGTGGTTCCAGTTTCCATTCGTGTGGGTCCATGAGATTTCTGCTTAATTCGTCTGCCAGAGTATTCAGCTTTGCTGGCAGGAATTGAGCTTGTAGTTGTATTTGACAGGTCAAGGCAGTGTTCCACAATGCCATGGCTAGTCTGCAAAGGGGGTAGGAGTGTGCACCCCCCTGCCTGTTTACGTACCACAGAACCGTGGCGTTGTCTGTCTATCATTAATTGTCCTGGATGAAGGTAGTCCTTGAAGGCTGTCAGTATATTCTGTACAGCCAGCATTTCTTTTTAATTGATATGAAGGTGCATTTGATTTGGGCTCCATTTGCCCTGAAGGCACTTCCCTGCCAGATGTGCCCCACAAGCATAGTCTGATGCGTCTGTAGTTAGGGTTTGGGCAGCAGGGGGTGGTGGGAATGGCAGTCCCTTGTTTTGGTGGCAGGCCTCTGCCCACCACAGCAACTCTAGTTGCAGGCAAGGTAGGACAAGAATCATTGTTTCCAGGCTGTGACCATGCTGACTCCATAAACCTTTTAAGTACCACTGAAATTTCCTCATATGCAGACTTGTATATGGAATTAGAAGAATGCAGGAGGCTATGAACACCAAGGTTTGCAGTATTTGCCTTGCAGAAAGCAGGGTTTTTGTGGCCACCTGTTTGAAGTAAGTTTCCAAATTAATTTGTTTCTCTGGCATAAGGAAAGCCATCTGGGCAGTTATATTCAAGCTTGCACCCAGGAATGTAACTTTTTGAGTGGGTACCAGTTGTTATTTCTTTTCGTTTATAGTGTACCCTAGACAAGTTAGAACCCTTTTTTTACAAATGCCAGATGGTTTAGAAGAGTGTCGTTGTTTTCTGCCTGAATTAGGCAATCGTCCAGATATGGATATATTTGAATATTTCTCCTTCTTATTTCGGCTGCTCTCGTTAGGGGTCACCACATTAGATTAACTGTTTCCATTTCTTCCTGTCCTCTGCATTTTGCTCTGTCACACCAACCACCTGCATGTCCTCTCTCACCACATCCATAAACCTTAACTTAGGCCTCCCTCTTTTCCTGTTACCTGGCAGCTTCATCCTTAGCATCTTTTTCCCCAATATACTCTGCATCCCTCCTCAGCAGTTCCAAACCAACGTAATCTTGCCTCTCTGGCTTTGTCTCCAAACCTTCCAACCTGGGCTGACCCTCTAATACACTTATTCCTAATCCTGTCCATCCTCGTCACACCCAGTGCAAATCTTAACAGCTTCAACTCTGCCACGTCATGCTCCGACTCCTGCCTTTTTGTCAATGCCACTGTCTCCAACGCATATAAAGTACAGTTTTGTACCTACCATAAATGTAGATGTCCGAACTGGATAGCATCTGCAGTCATAACAACTGGGTTGTCCTGTCGTCAGGCAGCCCTTCAGTCGGCCGGATTCCAAAGTCCGGGTCCGGCTTCGGCTGATGTCGCACTTCACCCGACGTCATCTCTGCTGGTCTCCGGGTATAAAGGCTCAGCCGACGCCATTTTCTTCAGTGTTTCTTGCCCCAGATGCCAGTTGCCCTTCCTGGAAGGCTAATTTTTGGATAAATGCCAATGTTTCCAAAAGGATAGAAGGCAAACTCAGAAAATAAGCATGTATGTACATATATACAAACAAATACACCATAAGAGACTCCCCCCACTAGCTAGCTATTAGGAGGGTAAATACCCTAGGAGTACCACAGAGGGAAGGAGGGAGGTAATCCTGACTGCAGATGCTATCCAGTTCGGACATCTACATTTATGGTAGGTACAAAACTGTACTATGTCCTTCATGGATGCATCTGCAGTCATAACAACTGGGTAGAATACCATAGCCAACTAAGGGAGGAGGAAAAATAGATTATGGTGTGGTTAGGATCCCTTGCAGCACAGCAGTGGCAAACCCTGCTCGGGATCTGGAGTACAAAGGTAAGTTATAATGCTTGGCAAATGTATGCACGGAGGTCCAAGTAGCCACCTCAATAATGTCCTTGGTTGCCACTCCTCGTAAGAAGGCTGTGGTAGTGGCTGTTGCCCTTGTAGAATGAGGCCTTATGTTCTGTGGAATTGGTTTTCCATGGAAGGAGTAACAGAATCGTATGCAATTTCCTATCCATTTGGAGATTGTCTGTTTGGAAATAGCTTTTCCTTCCCTTCCTGTTGCATAGGCTACAAAAAGCTGGTCAGTTTTTCTGCTACTTTTTGTTCTGTCCAGGAAGTAGCGTAACTGTCTGTGTACATCCAAGGAATGCAGCATTCTTTCCCCTCTGTTTTGTGGGTTGGGGAAGAAGGTAGGTAGGTGGATTGCCTGGTTTAAAGACACTCTGGATATCACCTTAGGCATAAATGTAGGATTAGTCCTCATGGACACTCTATCTTGGTGGAAGATTAGGAAGGGCTGTACTGCCATTAGGGCCTGAAGTTCAGAGACCCTCCTTGCTGAGGTTATTGCCAGTAGGAAAGCAGTTTTCCACGATAGATGCTGTAGGTCCGCTGTAGCTGCTGGTTCAAAAGGTGCGAGTGTCAGTTTTTTTAGCACAAAATTCAAATCCCAAGCTGGCAATGGTGGTTTCCTTGGAGGTTTTACATTCTTGATTCCTCTGAGGAACTGCCTGAGTAAAGGATGTGAAAAGACAGGTGGATCAAAGCTGTATTCTGCTGAAATAGCTGATGCATGCATCTTGATGGAGGAATAGGACAGGCCTGTATGTAGAAGCTCTGCCAGATACTCCAGAATGTTAGCCATATCTATAATTGACACATCTTTTCCTCTTTCAGTGCTCCAAATGACAAACCTTTTCCATTTTCCTGCATAGTTCCTTCTTGTTGAAGGTCTGCGGGCTTCAAGGATAATGTCTTTAACCCTTTGGGAAAGTTCTGTGTTAGTTGCTGCTATGTGATGTTCCATGCAGTCAGTTGCAACGTTTTTAGGTTTGGATGCATGATGCTGTAGTTGTTCTGAGTTAACATCAAAGGCATCAGTGGTATTGGCCACATGTTCTCCCGAGACATGCTCCTCAGCAATGGGTACCAGTGTTGTCTTGGCCAGTTTGGAGCTATCAGGGTTATCCTCGGACGTTCCTCCTTGATTTTTAGTAATACCTTGTGTATCAAGGGAAGAGGTGGAAATGCATATGCTGTTAGACCTTTCCAGCTGAAGGAGAGCAAATCCACTTTCCATGCAAGTGGGTGGAATGTCCTTGTGCAGAATTTTTTGAGCTGGTGATTGAGAGGGGAAGCGAATAGATCTATCTGTGGCCTTCCCCATTTGTTTGAGATGGTCTTGAAGATGTCCGGGTGTAGCATCCATTCGTGGGCATCCAATGTGGTTCTGCTCAATATGTCTGCTAGAGTATTGTCCTTTCCCGGTACAAATATTGCCTGTAACTGGATGTTGTAGCCGAGTGCCAGGTTCCAAAGCTCCAAAGTCATTCTGCATAGGGGGTATGAATGAGTGCCTCCCTGCTTGTTGATGTACCACATGACTGTGGTGTGGTCTGTCCTTATCATCAAATGGCCCTCTTTGAGAAATGGTCTGAAATTTTGGATTGCCAGTTTTACTGCCAGCATTTCTTTTAGGTTGATGTGCAGGTGTAGTTGATCCTCGCCCACAATCCTTGCACGCATTTGTCCAGCATGTGAGCCCCCATCCTAGGTCTGAGGCGGCTGTTGTGATGGTCTGGCTTGCTTGATAGCTGTGAAAGGGTAGGCCTGGGTTTGACTGGCATGCTTGAGCCCACCATAGGAACTCCTGTTTTAGGCATGGGATTAGTGGAATTTCTGCTTCTAGGCTGTGCCTGTGTTGGGACCATAAATTCCTTAGGTACCACTGTAGTTTTCTCATATGTAGTCTGGCATGTGGAACCAAGAGTATGCATGATGCCATGTAGCCCAAGGCCTGCAGAACTTTTCTTGCTGTTAACTTGTTCTGTTTTGTTAGAGCCAAGAAGTAAAGAGGGAGTTCTTTTTGTTTTTCTGCGGTTAGGAATGCCATTTGTTACACAGTGTCCAATTCCGCGCCCAAGAATGTCCTTGTTTGGGATGGTATCAGCCTTGACTTTTGTAAATTGACTGTGTATCCCAGTGCTTGTAGCAAGTAAATGACCCTTTGTAAATCTGTTGTCAGCTTGCTTTTGTTGTCCCCTTGTAGCAGGCAGTCGTCCAGGTATGGGTAAATTTGGATTCCCTGTAGTCTGCAGTGAGCGATTACTGATGCCAGGCATTTTGTGAATACTCTGGGCGCAGTAGATAAGCCAAAGGGCAATGCTGAGAATTGATAATGCTCTGATCCTGCAAGAAATCTGAGGTATCTTCTGCAAATTGGTCGAATGGGGACGTGCAGGTATGCCTCCTTGAGATCTAGTTACCAGCCAACACTCCTTGCCCAGCATGGGAAGAAGTTGCTGTAGGGTCAGCATTTTGAATTTTGGGACAATGATGTATGTATTTAAAGTGGACAGGTCGAGAATAGGTCTCCAACTTTTTTCCTTTCTTGGAACTAGGAATAATCTGGAGTAAAATCCTTTGCCTTGTTCTGTTATTGGCACTCTTTCCACAGCTTTCATCTTTGCTAATTGCATTATCTGCTGTAGAGCTTCTGTTTTTTGATTTGGAGGCAGGTTTGGCATTCCTCTTTTGACTGGTAAAGTGTGAAAGTGGAACCGGTAACCTTGGTCTATGGTTTGCAAAATCCACTTGTCTTTTGAGTGCCAGTTTTTCAAAAATAAGGTTAATTTTCCGCCTAATGGAGCTGCTATTTGTTCCCTGGTAGGTGGATTTAGAGTTAAGTCACTGTGATTGTGCTGTTGTAGTGGTAGTGGCTGTGTCTGTGCCTCTGTTATTACCTTGCCACTGTCGTCCTCTGTAGGCACCTCCTCTGGATTGGTTTCTGCCTCTGGAACGTCTATTCCTGCCCCTTTGGGATCTTGTGGAGTCAGGAAAGGACCAATTTTTGGCAGGCCAGTTCCTGCTAAACCTTGGGGGCTGAACCTGCAAGAAATCTTTAACCGTTTGAACAGATTTTGCCTTTTCTTCCATTTTCTTCATTACCTGCTGGGCAGGTGTACCAAACAAACTGGTCTTATCCATAGGAGCATCTAATAACTTAGCTTTAACATGATCCGGTAAGACTTGTTCCTTCAGCCATGCATGTCTTCTTATCACTGTGCCAGTCATGGCTGATCTAAATGAAGCCTCCAGTGCATCATAGCCACATTTTAAGGAATGGTTACTAACCTGTTGTATGTTATTTACCATTTCTAATACATATTTCTTATCTATAGAGTCATCAGAGGATAGTTTTTTAGTTAACTGATCAAGCATAAACTCTTGGTATTGTATCATGTGAAACTGACAGTTTAAAGCTCTAGCTGAGAGAGTAGCTGAGGTATAAACTTTTTTGCCCCATCTGTCTAAAGACCTGGCTTCCCTTTCAGAAGGAATAGGGTTTTTTGCTGTGGTCGAGGCTACTGCCTTAGGCCCCTGGGATATAGTTTCGGGGTCTGCAAGTGGGGCCTTGTATAGGTGGTGATGAGTGTCTGGTACCCTGTAAAATCTGTCTGGTTTGGCAGGGGCTGGAGGTAAGGAATCTGGTGCAGAGCAGACATTAAAGGCATCGTCCACAACAGAGAGGACAGGAGGTATAGCTAAGGGCCTGTGTTGTGGAAGGTGCAGAAAGGTCCTAAGTCTTTTTCTGGAATCTGAGAAATCCTGTTGCTGCCATTGGAATTGTTCTCGCATGGCATGTAAGGTTTCCCCAAGGGAGAATTCTTCTGGTGGAGAAGCAGCTGGAATGGATTCTTCAGCATCTGAGTCTTCATAATTGGAGAAAAGAGCCTCTGGCTGGTCTGTAATATCCGAGTCATCCGCAGAATCATCAGAGGACACAGGCTGGGGGGGCTCTGCCCTAGGTCTCCTCTCTGGGGGCTGAGAGGCCCTGTCTGGGTGAGATTGAGATCCCCTAATTAAGGATATTAAATCTTCTGCCAGAGTAAGCATTTGTGAACTAGAAGTGGGCCTGGTTGAGGGGGGTTTAACAGGCACTGATTTAGTAGACTTGGCTGCTTTAGCCCTGGCAAAGGCCTTAATGGACATGGCTGCAGGAGGCCTAGCAGCACCACGTGCTGGGGTAGAGACATCCAAAGGGATGGTGTCTGATAATTCACTAGGAACCACTGTAGTAGGTAAAATTTCAGAGGCCGATTCAAGTAAGGTAGCAGGAAGCTCAGAAGTAGTCAAAGATTCAGCTGTGCTTTGATCAGTTTTCTCGGTTTCGGCCGAAACCGAGACACTCGCGGTTTGCTTAACCATGGTTTCGCTGAAACCGTGGACCGCGAGTGTCGGTCTTTTCTTTGCGTTTCTTAACAATTTGGGTAGTCGGAGGATCCGACGGCATAATGTACGCAAAATCTGAACCGAAAAACTGTTCAGCAAACTCCGACCGACGCCTAAGCGTTCGTCGGTTGAAGGAAGCACAGGCCGAACAGGCTGCTACGTCGTGGTCTGGGCCTAAACAAGGCAAACAGTAAGAGTGGAAATCTTTATGAGGTATTTGTTTCCCACAAGTTAAACAGTTATTGACTTTTTCTGACATCGGCTGAGGCAAGAGAGAGTCCCCAACAGGGTACTTAGCTTTTAGAAGTCTTCGAAGTAGTATTCGGTAGTAGTAATCTCTGGATCCGACCGACCGGCACTTGCGAACAGCTTCTGCTTCGGGCGCCACGCGGCAAGAAAGACTGAAGAAAATGGCGTCGGCTGATGCCTTTATACCCGGAGACCAGCAGAGATGACGTCGGGTGAAGTGCGACATCAGCCGAAGCCGGACCCGGACTTTGGAATCCGGCCGACTGAAGGGCTGCCTGACGACAGGACAACCCAGTTGTTATGACTGCAGATGCATCCATGAAGGACATCACAGCTGGTCTCACTACCCTCTTGTAGACCTTCCCTTTTACTATTACTGGTACTCGTCTGTCACAAATCACTCCTGACACCCTTCTCCACCCACTCCATCCTGCCTGTACTCTCTACTTCACTTCTCTTCCACACTCACCATTACTCTGAACTGTTGATCCCAAGTACTTAAACTCATCCACCTTCGCCACCTCTACTCCCTGCATACTCACCATTCCTCTATCCTCCCTCTCATTCACACACATATATTCTGTCTTTGTCCTGCTGACCTTCATTCCTCTTCTCTCTAGAGCATATCTCCACCTCACCAGGGTCTCCTCCACCTGTTCCCTACTCTCACTACAGATCACAATGTCATCTGCAAACATTATAGTCCATGGGGACTCCTGTCTGATCTCGTCTGTCAACCTGTCCATCACCATTGCAAATAAGAAAGGGCTCAGAGAGCTGATCCTTGATGTAATCCCACCTCCACCTTAAACGCATCAGTCACTCCCATCGCAGACCTCACCGCTGTCACACTACCCTCCGTACATATCCTATACCACTCTTACATACTTCTCTGTCACTCCCAACTTCTTCATACAATACCACAACTCCTCTCTAGGCACCCTGTCATATGCTTTCTCTAAAGTCACAAAGACAAGGCCCGGGTTAACAACGACCGCCACCAGTATTGTTGGCAAACAGGGTGCTGGCAGAAATTGGGCTACTGTTGGCCGAAGGAGGAGAAGAGGGGGAAGGCATGCGCGAAGGCAGGTAAAGGCTAAAACTGTGATAGTGAGGGTCGGAACTTTGAATGTTGACAGTATGACTGGTACAGGGAGAGAGCTAGCTGATATGATAGACCGAAGGAAGGTTGATATATTGTGTGTGCAAGAGACCAGATGGAAGGGGAGCAAGTCTAGGTGTATCGGAGGCGGTTTCAAATTGTTTTAACATGGTGTGGATGGGAGAAGAAATGACTTGGGCATTATCCTGAAGGAACAGTATGCTAAGAGTGTTTTGGAGGTGAAAAGAGTGTCGGATAGAGTGATGTTTATGAAGCTGGAAATTGATGGCGTAATGATGAATGTTGTTAGTGCATATGCTCCACAAATTGGGTGTGCGATGGATGAGAAAGAAAAATTTTGGAGTGAGTTGGATGAAGTGGCGATGACTGTACCCAAGGGTGAGAGACTGGTGATTGGAGCAGATTTCAATGGGCATGTTGGTGAAGGGAACAGTGGGGATGAGGAAGTGATGGGTAGGTATGGTGTTAAGAAAAGGAATGCAGAAGGTCAGATGGTAGTGGATTTTGTGAAAAGGATGGACATGGCTGTGATGAATACATATTTTAACAAGAGGGAGGAGCATAGGGTGACATGCAAGAGTGGAGTAACATGCACACAGCTGGATTATATCTTGTGTAGAAGGGCCAGTCTGAAGGAGATTGGAGACTGTAAAGTGGTGGCAGGGGAAAGTGTAGTTAGGCAGCAGAATATTTCTTTGTCTGCAAAAAGCAATTACTGGAGCCAGGCACTTTGTAAAAACCCTGGGCGCAGTAGATAAGCCAAAGGGCAGTGCAGAGAACTGGTAATGCAAGTAGCCTGCTTTGAAGAGGAGGTATCGTCTGCAACATTCCCTGATTGGGATATGCAGGTAAGCCTCTTAAATCTAGAGTTGCCAACCAGGCATCTTTGCCTAGCATAGGAAGTAACTGGTGAAGGGTCAGCATCTTGAATGTTGGAATGTCCAGACAGGTGTTTAGAGTAGATAAGTCCAGAATTGGACACCATGATTTGTCTTTTCTGGGTACCAGGAAAAGTCTTGAATAGAAACCTTGTCTCTTTTTCTCTTCTGGTACTGGTTGAATAGCCCCCATGTTCAAGAGGGACAGTACTTGTTTCTGGGCCTCTGCCCACTGATTTGGGGGGGGCAGGTCTGGCCATCCGTTTGTTATTGGCAACGTGTGGAAATGAAATCTGTATCCCTGGGATACAATATTTAAAATCCATTTGTCCTGGGTTATAAGTTGCCAGTTTCTTGCATGAAGAGCCAGTTTTCCTCCCAAAGGGGCAGCTCAAAGGTAAGTGCTTGGTAAGTGTAAAGGGAAGTCATTGAGACTACTTACCATAGGGAGGTGTCTTGTTTCCAGATTTGGAGGAGGAGGCACCCCATTGTTTTGTTCTAAAAGTCCCTTGTGACTGAAACCTGGAGCCTTTGGAATGTCTGGATTTGACTTGAGTGACTCTCGAAGGAACTGGAAAGGACCAGTTCTTAGTAGGCCAGTGCCTACTAAATCTTGGAGGTTGCACTTGTAAGAAATCTTTCACAGTTTGCATTGATTTAGCTTTATCTTCCATTTTTTTTAAAACTTCTTCAGCCTTATTAACAAAGAGACGGTCCTGTTGTAAAGGAGCATCCAACAATTTTGCTTTAACATGATCAGGCAGATTTTGCTCTGAGCCAAGCATGCCTTCTTAGCACAGAGCCAGTTACAGCAGCCTTGCAAGAGGCCTCCAAAGAATACAAACCACATTGCAAAGTATGTTTTCCAACTTGTTCAACTGAATGCAATAAATCCTGTAAATCTTTATTTTCCACACAGTCAGAAATTAACATCATTTTCTGTTTAAACAGTCCCATGATATGCTGTTGATATTTTAGCATATGAAATTGACAGTTTAAAGCCCTGACTGCCAAGGTTGCAGAAGTGTAAACCTTCTTACCCCATCTATCCAGCGCCCTGTAATCTCTATCAGAAGGGGTAGGATTTTTAGCAGTAGAAGCCTTAATGCCCTTGGAACCCTGAAAAATGGTTTCAGGATCTGCAATAGGATTTTTGAAAAATAATTTGTGGGAGTCAGGAACCCTGTGGTATCTGTCTGGCTTACAAGGAGCTGGAGGCAGAGAATCAGGAGCCATACTAGATTATGAAAAATCATCATCAACAATGTCTAGAACAGGAGGTATAGCCAAAGGCTTATGCTGAGGAAGAAGAAAATCCCCAAGTCTCTCTTTAGATTCAGAGAAATCCTGACTTTCCCAGTGGAAATGTTCCCTTAAGGTATGTAAAGTTTCCCCAAAAGAAAAATCCTCAGGGGGAGAAGCAGAAGGAATGGAATCTTCTGCATCAGAGTCCTCATAAGTAGGTATAGACAATTCCTGTTCATTAGAAGAGTCAGAAGAAAGAGAATCTTGTTCAGAAGATTCATAATCAATGTCTTGCCTAGGCTTCTTAGAAGGGGGGGGTTGGCTACCCCTGATCAGAGTAATTAAATCTTCAGCCATTTTGATCATTTGTTTTTTAGGTATAGGGGCTTGCACATGTGGCCCACGCATCGATTTTTAGGCGTATGTCTAGATTCTGGCATTAGTTTTGAAGATGACATCGGTCTAATATACAAATCTTTAGGCCTGAAAACATCCTCAGAAGCCGGTGCCTGCACAGCGGCTCTGGACCCATCTAAGGTAGAGACATCCGCGGGTTCCATAACTGAAGCATCTCATGGCATACCGGACTCCGAATGGGTCTCAGTAGAGGCCTGCGAATCAGAAGTAGCGGGTATCAGGGGCTGCGAAAGCACCTCACTGAGTACTGGTGAACTGGCGACTGGCTTAGGAGAAGTGTAGTCGGCAGTTTTGGACCTCAACGGCCTGACTCTGTCTTTTTCTTTGTGATTTTTAGGTATTCCGGTAGTCTGACTGCTAACAGATGACATTTCTGGATAATTAAAGCGTGAGCCAAAATATTTAGAAGCAAAATGTACCGACGTTTGATAGTGTGTTGACTAAATTTAGCACAAAACCAACAGCAAGGTACGTTGTGGTCAGGGCCTAGGCAAGGAATACAGTACAAATGAAAATCTTTATGAGGTATTTGCTTCCCACAAGTAATGCAATTATCAACTTTTACTGACATTGGTAAGGAGCAAGAAAAAGTTTCCCCAACGGGGTACTTCGCTTTTTAGTTGAAGACTTTGGTTCTGAAACTCGAAAACGAAAATTTCAGGAGTCGGACGACCGGCACTTGCAAACTGCCTCTGCTTCGGGCACCGCGCAGCAAGAAAGACTGATGTAATGGCGTCGACTGCATGTTTTATACCCCTGATGACCTGACGTCATGGAAGAAGGGACAGCAACCAACGCAGGACACAAGACTTTGTCAATCAGACCGACTGAGGGCAACCTGCCAGCAGATTACCCAAATGTAATGACTGCAACAGTGAAACACGAAGAACATCTGGGTTCTGGTGGCTAGTTGAGAGAAGTAGTCTGTCAGATGGGCTTGTTTTTCTGGAGTAAGGAATGCCATCTGGTTTGCTATCTCCAGGCTTGCTCCCAGGAATGCAAATTTTCTGAGTGAGGACTAGTTTGGATTTATTTTCGTTTATAGTATACCCCAGGGAGGTCAGTTGGTCCTTTACAAAGGTCAGGTGCTGTAACAGCTTTTCCCGACTGTCTGCCTGAATCAGGCAGTCGTCTAAGTACGGGTAAATTTGTATATTCCCTTGTCTGCAAAAAGCAATGGCTGGAGCCAGTCATTTTGTGAAAACTCTGGGAGCAGTGGATAAGCCAAGGGGAAGCACAGAGAACTGAAAATGCATAGATCCTGCCCTGAAACGTAGATATTTCCTGAATGAATCCCTGAGTGGGATCCGTAGATAGGCCTCTTTTAGGTCTAGAGTGGCTAACCAAGCATCCTTGGATAGCATAGGGAGAAGCTGCTGGAGAGTGAGCATTTTGAATTTTGGTATCACCAGAAAGGTGTTTAGAATAGATAAATTGAGGATTGGGCGCCAGGTGCCCTCTTTTCTGGGTACCAGGAAAAGCATGGAATAGAAACCTCGGCCTATCTGGTCTGTAGGAACAGGCTGTATTGCCCTCATGGAGAGCAGGGAATGGACTTGTTGGGCCACTGCCCACTGGTTTGGAGGAAGATCTGGGAACCCTTTTGGGGTCGGCAGAGTGTGGAAATAAAATGTGTATCTCTGGGTCACTATGTGGGTCACTATGTTGAGAACCCATCGGTCGTTGGTGATAGAGGCCCAGTTTTTTGCATGGGAGGAGAGTTTTCCTCCTAGGGGCACAAGCAGGTGGGCAGAAATAAGGGGTGGAGGTGTTAAGTCACTGTGAGTTCTTTCCATAAGGGGGTGGCTTAGCACTCCCGGTTTTTGAAGCGGAGGAATTCCATTGCTTAGATCTCTGCATTCTCTGGGACTGCTGTCTGGGGGGGGATCTGCTTCCCCTAGGTCTTGTCTAAGCTGGCCTTGAGAGGGACGGAAAGGACCAGTGCTTGGGGGGGGGGGGATGGGGCAAGGCCTACTGAACCTCGGAGGCTGGACCTGTAAGAACTCTTTAACTGTTTGTACAAATTTAGATTTTTCTTCTCTTTAAAACCTCTTCTGCTTTGGTGCCAAACAAATTAACTGTTCAGTGGTGCATCCAATAGTTTTGATTTGACATGGTCTGGCAAGGTTTGTTCCTTAAGCCAAGCATGCCTTCTAAGTACAGAGTCTGTGACTGCTGCCCTGCAGGATGCTTCTAAGGCGTTAAAGCCACATTGCAAGGCGTCTTTAGTAACTTGGCTTACAGAATGCATAAGCTCCTGTAATTCTTTATTTTCTGCACAAGCCGGAAAAGTAGATATTTTTTGTTTAAGGAGTTCCAAAGTATGTTGTTGGTATTTCAGCATGTGAAGCTGACAATTTAGTGCTCTAATGGCAAGAGTTGCAGAGGTGTATACTTTTTTACCCCATCTATCTGAAGCTCGGGAATCCCTGTATGAGGGGGTGGGATTCTTAGCTGTGGTTGCCTTTATTCCTTTAGGTCCTTGGGAGAGGACCTCTGGGTCAGCAGTAGGATTTTTGAAAAGAAAGCTGAGAGAGTCAGGGACTCTAATAAACTGGATTCCATAAAGACAACATCCATAACATCCAGGACAGGAGGAATGGCTAAAGGTCTGTGCTGTGATAAATCTAAGAATTCCCCAAGTCTCTTTTTGGACTGAGGATAGTCCTGACATTCCCACTGGAAATGCTCCCTTAAAGTATGTAGGGTTTCACCAAATGAAAAATCCTCTGGAGGAGAGGCAGAAGGAATGGATTCTTCTGCCTCTGAATCCTCATAAGCAGACAAGGGTTGCATG
The DNA here is from genome assembly GCF_019279795.1 of Protopterus annectens. Classification (NCBI taxonomy): domain Eukaryota; kingdom Metazoa; phylum Chordata; order Ceratodontiformes; family Protopteridae; genus Protopterus; species Protopterus annectens. The sequence continues at coordinate 1,619,091,396 of NC_056731.1, forward strand.
TCTTCATATTCAGACACGTCAGAGTCATTGGACTCCTGGTCAGATAAAACTGCTGGGGACAAGGCTCTTTCTTTTGGAAGAGGTAGGCTGGCTTCCCCTAATAAGCATGATAAGGTCTTCCACCATTTTAAGCATTTAAGACTGAGGCATGGAAGCAGGTGCTTGAGCTTGGGTCGTCTGTTTTTAGGCGTAGTTCACACCCTGGGCCTTAGAAACTCAGTAGTTTTAGAAAGAACTGAAGACGCAAAATAAGTCATCAGTTTGTGTCGAGAATCACTAGTGCAAAGAAGCCGATGCCTGTTCAGCGGCTCCGAACCATCCAAGGTAGAGACAACCACAGGCTCCTTAGTCAAAGAAGAGTCTCGTGGCATACCGGACTCCGAACGGGTCTCAGTAGCAGCCTGTGAATCCACAGAAGCGGGCATCAGGGGCTGTGAAAGCGCCTCACGGAGGACCAGCGAACTGGCGACTAGCTTAACGGAAGCGTTGTCGGCAGTTTTGGACCTGTGCAGTCTGTCGCTGTCTTTATCCTTACGGTTTTTCTGAAGATCGGTAGTCAGCTGGCTTACCGAAGCCATTTCGTAATAAGGAGATAGAGACAGAACATATTTAGCTACAAAAAGGGCCCGACTATGTATAGTTCTGGCGTTGAACAAAGCACAACACCAACAGCAAGGGACATCGTGGTCTGGGCCTAAACAGGTAATGCAGTAAGAATGGAAATCTCGGTGTGGTATTTGCTTTCCACAGGCGAGACACTTGTTAACTTTTTCTGACATCGGTTAGAGCAAGAAAAAAGGATCCCCAATGGGGTACTTCGCTTTAGAAGACTTCAACTTCAATTCTGGAACGAAAACTCAGGTAGCGGCCGACCGGCACTCATGCGAACTGCTTCTGCTTTGGGCTTCTCAGCAAGAAAGACTGATGTAATGGCGTTGGCTGCCTGATTTTATACCACTGACGACCTGACGTCAGTCCTGGAGCGACAGCAATCGACACAGAAATGCTAACCCTCTGGTATTCGGGCCGACTGAGGGCTACCCCTGGCAGGATAACCCAAGTGTGATGACTGCAACAGTGAAATACAAAGAACATCTGCTGCATCGTACCTACACTTGATAGAATGACGGAGCCACCTGGGAGGAAGTCCCTAACAGGGAAAGGGAAAAAGTTTTACCCTCAGAGTCTGGAATCAGAAATAAACTGACAAGCCTGGGGATAGGAAAGCCAACAAATACCTGAACATATGGGTCTGATAATTAACCCTAAAAGCCAAGGTGGCAGAGGTATAAAGCTTCTTGCCTAGCCTTTCCATGGTCCTGCTATCTTTATGAGAGGGCAGCAACTTGGGAGAAGGAAGCAACTGACAGGGCTTATCAGAAGCTACAGACACCATTGAGGGGTCAAGCAGAAGGACACTTCCCTCACATCATATCCTTCGTGAGAAGTTTGAGCTTAAGAAGAAAGTCTATTACACAAAGTTTTAGGTACAAAAGCCGGAGAGATCAACAGGACATATGGTCTTACGAGGCAGCAAGGCAAAACAGACACTGTTTGTAGCAGTCTTTAAGGAGGAATCCGTCTCCCACAATGGCATTTACCCTTCTTGGATGACATGAAACTGCACAAGCAACAAAAAGACAAATAAAACAGGAATCCCAATGGAGTATGTATCTGAAACGGCTCAGTGAAACCAGCTACGGAAAGTAGCATTCAGACTGACAATCAAGAGATGGCTTTCGGACTGGCAGCAAAGAGGTTCCGAGGACGGTACGTCCGGATGTCACCTTTAAGCCCTACTCTACACAAGGAGCACACATGTGACATACGGAGCACCTTAAAGCAACCAAAGGTTTTGGTATACCGGCCAGATGTCGGGCTGCCCCAGGCAGGGAATCCCCAATATTACGAATACTGCAACAGTGAAATGGAAGGACATCACCATTTATGTACCTCAAAAACCTGAGCATAACCCCATTTAAAGAACTCCATCATCCTGGAGATATTGTCCCCAATTAAAATCTCTTCAAAAGGAGTACCAAAACTGGTAGATTCCCATTCCTCTGATACACAGTCCAAAGGAGAGGGAATCTGAGAAGAGTAAGCGAGAGATTCCTCATCCCAATTCAGCTCCTCCTCAAAGGAATCCTGGGTCATTTTAGGGGAGTAGATGCAGGAGGGGGGTTTTGAAAAGAAACTCCCTGAAGAGGTCTCAGTGCCATCAAAACACTAAACATGCCCTGAGTGAAGAACTGCCATTCACTCTGTGGATCCTTAGCAGCAGCAGTAATATGTTTAGTCTTTTGTTTTTTCTTCAATGGGACTTCCACCTTATAAAATTTGGAAGGCTCTGACCCAGGACGTCATTCAATAATGGTAGTAGTTACTTCTCTTAGACTTGAGGAACACCCCTAGACTCCTCAGAAATAACCATCCATGGTCCCCATGAACATCTGAACCAGACATCTGCAATGCCTCCTCAGACGCACTTAAAGTCGGATTCCTCTCAGCATCCAACCTGGTCATGGCAAAGGAATCCAACAATAAAGCCAGATGAACCTCCAGGCATTTACTTGCCTCGGGGGAGAGAGAGAGCTGTTGGAGGCTGACCAGCAGAAGATTCTGGCCTAGGCTTCTTGTCCACCTTCTTCACTGATGGCTGTCCCTTGGAGTGGGAAGAACCCTCCATAGTGTCCTTTGCAAGAAGCATAAGACGGTGGTTTTCAAGATAAAGCACCAAAGAAAGTCTACTATGAAGGGTTTTAGGTACAAAGGTCTAACAAGATGGAACAGGATGTATGGTCATGCGAGATGGCAAGCCAAAACAGACATGGATTACGGTGGTCTTTTTGGGGAATCTGTCTCCCACACTAGCATTTACCCTTCCTGGATGGCATGAAACCCCACAAGCAACAAAAAGAAAGATAAGTAAAAAAGAACCCCAACGGGACACTTATCTGCAATGGCTTGGTGAACCAGCCAAGGAACAGGCATTCAGACTGACAATCAAGAGATGACGTTTGTACTGGCAGCAAAGAAGTTTGAGGATGGTATGCCTGGACATCACCTTTATGCCCTATCTTATGCAAGGAGCATACGTGTGATGTATGGCGTACCTTAAAGCAACCCAATGCTTTGGTATACTGACCAGATGTTGGGCAGCCCTTGGCAGGGGATCCCTAATGTAATGAATACTGCAATGGTGAAATGGAAGGACAGCTTTCTAACATGTAAGGGTGTCTGACCTCGCATCTTTTGCTGGCAAATTTAAACAAACATGTCAGGAATACATATGCAAATACTACTTTCTTAAAGACTGAACGCCTCCTCCAAACTGATGTCAACTGTTATGCACTCCACAGCTAGCCATTAATTGTATATTTAAACACCTACCTGCCTGCTGTACAACTCTCTTTCCGTGTCAGTCATATCACTTAAATATGTTAGCATGGTCTTCTCTCTACTTTTGTACTTGGATTCTTCTTTGCCTACATATTTATCTGCAGATACCATGCTGTTAACTATGACAATGGCCTCTTATTCCTACGCAACTATGGAGACAAGCTGCAAAGCTTCCCTGCTAATGCTGGCATGAATAAAAAAAAGTGGGCAGTCTTCAGTACATATAATTTAAAATAAAAATAGCTGACTGATGGAACAAATTCAGCACTAGGCTTCAGGTACAGTGCTGTTCCAATAACAAGTACATCATACAAATGCTGTTCAAGGAATAAGTGTAAAATGACGTAAGTCGCACAATAAATGGAAAACCTATGGAATAAACTGCATACCTGTAGCTCATCAATTCTGAGGAGCCTACAATCTTGAAGAAGAGAGGAAGGATCTGGTTCGGTGCCTGTAGAGCTCTGGTTGCTTACACTGTTGGATGTACCAGGAAACTTCACTGCAACATACGCACCATCAACTTTCAATACCTAAAAGAAAATATGATCCAAAGTTCAGACTTGGTTAGGAAGTACTCAACGTTCAAAACAAGTTACAAACACAGTAAGTGTGCATAAATGCTTAAAATTATGTACATAACAATGACGGAAAAATCAATCTCCTCTTATCAAATTCTCTACAATGCAAAGAATACTAAGAGATGTTTGTCTGAGGATCCAATTTCTCCTACTGATCCTGACCATTCTTACACCATTCAACTAGGTACCGCCGAATCCATTTTTGATAAAAACTCAACACACTGAACTAGAAGCTCCATGAAGCAGCAATTCCTTAACTCCTTTGAACTTTCAATACACTGAGATGTTTTCCCAACAAAATACAAGAAACACCTCACTAGCAGAAAGATACTTTGACATGTCAATTGGCAAACTTAACTTAATTGCAGATGCAGCCACATACAAAGCTCAAGTTATCACTGTAAAACCTTGTTTTTAAACAAGTCTACCTGCCTGCACCAAATCAAAACTTACTACCCTACAAGCTTTTTTTGTTCCATAAATTCCTGTAAACAGAATTTTAACATGGTTTGGAACTGTCTAACAATGAATGGGTTATCTATTAATTAAAACTAATGTCATGCTTCATAATGCAACAAATCCAGTCCTAAATGAACTTATCTCTTTGCCTAAAGTAAAACAAAAGATACCTCAGTGCGATTACAGGCTAAACTTTTCTTCCATCGCTACAATGAAATTTAAAAACACAAAAAGGTACAAAATTAACAAAATTTCAAGCTTTAATTCCAGAAGCTAGGTATGCTACTGCTCGAAATGTCCTTATTCCAAGGGTAGAATATGGTCTGCCTAGTCTTGACCTCAACTCCATCCTAAATATATCCAGTAATAAAAACTGGAAACAAATTTTTGTTTTTGAAATGTCTAACACAGTAGTGTTTTTGAAGTCTGCCAACTAGTTACACTCCAAAAAAAAGTGTTCTTGACTACCTCTCTCTCTCCCATACCAAACCTCCAGCATTTGCAGTCTGGCGCCTGGAATCTAGAGACTTTAAATGGCCAGAGGGATCAGACGGGCCTTCAGAGAACGATGCCGCCCCCCCCCCCCTCGGCGTCGGAAGTCAGTTTCAGTATAGCCTCAGCAGACATGCTCTTGCCGACAGATTGTGCGTCATCCGTGGAGGTACCCGCTCTATCCGATGTGGCGGATCCGGATCCTTCTACCAGGCCAATGTCAGCCACAGGCTGTGGATTGGACGGAAGAAGCTCAGGGGTAGATGAAGGCCGTAGGGTCTTGGCCTTCTTTTTAGGTGGTTCCGAAGGAATGTCTGAGGAGCTCGACATTCCTGAAGTAATCTGTTTAAGGCATTGGTTTTCTAAGTAAAGGTTTAACGTGTGCAAGTGTGCAGTGTCTTGTGGTCGTGCGACCGTTCCAAACAGAAAAGGCACTTATCATGTGCATCCTTGTGAGGGATCTGGCGGCCGCACTGACACCTGCCCTTTCTGGAGACATGAACAGGCAATACAATTTTAAAAGAAAGGACCGAAAAGGTCCCCAACTGGGTACTTATCTTACTTACTCGAATCAGACGTCAGTGGTAGCAGTAGCACCTGGCGTATGACTGGATACTGAAGTTCTGAGAGCTGGTGCGTGCCGACTTCACTTTTATGGCCCTCATTCCCTCAGCCACGTCAGATGTCACATGCACCTCAAAGGGACTGAAAACTTTTGTATACTGGCTGTATGTACGTGAGACAAGAGGAGTAAACCCATATGCAGAATACTGCAACATGTGTATATAAGGACATCTACCTGAGGCATACCCCATCGATGGACCATGTCCTGAAACACATCCCTGTGAAGCATCCATTTGTGGGACTGAGTCATGGACCTGGTCCGTGTGTCTGCCACCACAGTCTGAGTCGAGGGAATATAAACTACCTGGAGGGAAAGCTGACTCGGGACAACTAATTCCCAGGCCTTCAAGGCCAGTCTGCACAACAGGTAAGACTTTGTCCCTCCCTGTTTGCTGACATACCAAAGTACCGTGGTATTGACTGTAAACCATCTTAACACCCCCGAGACAGATGAGGTTTGAAGATTTGTAGGCCGAAGATCAGGGCCCTCATCTCCTTTACACTGATATGCTCCCTATTCTGGGCTGGAGACTAGACATCTTTGACCCTTCATGAGTCCAGAGCTGCTCCACATCCCATGTCTGATGCATCAGTATAGAGGACCTGAGTGGGAGCAGGTGGTTGCAAGGGTAAACCTCGATTCATAGCCACTTGTTGGATCCACCAGTGTAATTCCTTTTTCAGGCAAGACAGAGGTGGGATAAACTCCAGAGGATGGGAGTACTGCACCCATACTGTTCTCAAAAAAACACTGGAATTTCTTCATGTGCAACTTGGCTAAGGGGAGCATGGGAAATGTGGAGGCAATGAACCCCAGAAGGCGAAAAACTGCCTGGCAGTCAGTGATTGTGGGAAGCAAGAGGTCCTGGAAGTAGGAGGTGAGGGACAGGATCTTTTCTGGGAGTAAAGAAGCCAACATCCTGTCTGATCAGATCCTGCAGCCCAGAAAGATGTGATCTTGGGAAGGAACCAGAGAAGATTTCTGGTAATTGATTGTGAATGATAGACTCTCTAACAGTGGCACTGTGAAGGAGAGGGTTCTCCTGGAGGATGTCTAGAGGCTGAGCCTGGAGGAGAAGGTTGTCTAGGTACGGAAGGATCTGTATGTCCTGTAGCCTGAAAAAGATTATGACAGGAGTTAAACATTTTGTGAACACTCTCAGGGCCATAGAAAAACCAAAAGGCAAGGCACAGAATTGAAAATGTGAATAAGCAATAGCAAAGTGAAGGAATTTCCTGAACCGCAGATGAATGGGAATATGAAGATTGGCATTCTTGATGTCTAGTGAAACCATGAATGCCTGAGGAAGGATAAGATGGAGAAAGGTAGGTAAGGTTAACATACAAAAGGTGGGAACTTTTAAAAAGGTATTTAGATGGGAGAGGTCTAGAATGGGTCTCCAAGGACCATACTTCCTATGTAGCAGGAACATCCTACAGTAGAACCCTTTTCCTACTTGGAAGGGGGACATCACCTCAACTGTGCCCTGAGATAGGAGGTTAGAAATGATTTGGGTAAAGAGTTCTAGCTGTTTTTTAGGAGGTTGGGGAATACCACTGAAAGGGGAGGAGTCTTTCACACCATAAAGTAAGCTTGCAGGATGACGGAATGGACCCAAGAATCCTGAAAGTACAGTTGTGTACTTACCATAAATGTAGATGTTCGAGTGTATTCACTGTTGCAGTCATTACACTTGGGCTATCCTGCTGGCAGGCTACCCGCAGTCGGCCCGAATTCCAAAGTCCTGGTCCGGCGTCAGTTGCTGTCGCCTCTTCCCTGACGTCAGTGCTCCAGGGGTATAAAAGATGCAACAGACGCCATTTTCTTCAGTTTTTCTTGCCCCAGATGTCAGGTGCCCCCAAAAGGGGAAGCTAAACTAATGCCAATAAGTATGCATGCACTAAAGTAAACATTTCCTTCATCTACAAGCAAATGCACCACATAGGTTGTATAGAATAGAGAAATACAGATAAGTCCCAGCAAAGAAAAGGGGGATGGTGGGTGGGTAACCTGGACTGAAACAGTGAATACACTCGAACATCTACATTTATGGTAGGTACACAACTGTACTATGTTCATCGTGTTTCACTGTTGTAGTCATTACACTTGGTTTGAATCCCAAAGCTAAGGTTGGGTGGCTGGGTCTAAATAGGATTAGGAGAGGCTATAAGACCCTGCAGAATTGCAGTGACAAAGCCTGCTCTGGATTTAGAGTAGAGAGGTAAGTGGTAGTGCCTTGTAAAAGTGTGCACTGAACTCCAAGTTGCAGCCTTTTAAAATGTCTTTGGCTGGTACTCCTCTGAAGAAGGCTGCTGACGTGGCTGCTGCTCTGGTTGAATGTGGCCTAATTAGGCACTGATTTGCCATGTTGTGAATAGTAGAAACGAATGCAGTGGCCTATCCATTTTGAAATAGTCTGCTTTGAGATAGCCTTTCCTTGTGATCCTGCAGCATATGCCACTAAGAGTTGCTCAGTCTTTCTGAAAGCTTTAGCTCTGTCCAAGCAGAAGCGTAGCTGTCTGTGTATGTCCAAAGAATGCAAGAGTCTCTCACCCTTATTCTGTGGGTTTGGATAAAATGTAGGCAAATGAATGGTTTGGTTAAGGGTCACACTGGACACTACTTTAGGCATAAATGTTGGGTTTGTCCTCAGAGAAACCCTGTCTGGATGGAAAATGACAAAAGGTTCTACAGCCATGAGTGCCTGTAACTCTGAGACTTGTCTTGCAGAGGTTATTGCTAGGAGCAGAGCTGTTTTCCATGATAAGAACTTTATCTCAGCTGTATTGGCTGGCTCAAAAGGAGGCAGTGTGAGTTTTTCCAAGACATAATTGAGGACCCATGCAGGTATTGGTGCTCTCCTTGGAGGTCTTATGTTTTTGGCCCCTCTGAGGTACTGCTTTAGCAATGGATGAGAATAAATAGGTGGTTCCGTATTGTAATGAGCTGAAATGACAGAGGCATGGATTTTAATTGATGAAAAGGATAGGCCTTTGTCCAGCAACTCAGTTAGGGATTGCAAAATCTGAAGAATATTTGGTACAAATGTGTCAATTCCTTGTGCCTGGTTCCAAGCACAGAATCTCTTCCATTTTTCTGCAGAAGATTTTCTGGTACTGGGCCTCCTGGCCTCCAAAATAACACCCATCACTGCTTTGGAGAGAGGTGTGTTCTGAATGGCTACATTATCCGCCATGCTGCCAGATTTAGGGTCCTGAGTTGGCTGTGCAGAATCTGATTGTTTTGTTGCGTCAGTAAGTGAGGAATTAGAGGCAATGTCCAGGCTGGGCCTTGAGACAAGCACTTTAGGATTGGGTACCAGTGCTGGCGGGGCCAGTCTGGGGCAATAAGAATCATTTTTGGCTTCTCTTGTCTGACCTTTAGGAGTACCTTTGGGAGGAGAGGCAGAGGAGGAAAGGCATATATTGTTAGGGTTTTCCAGCTGAATGATAGAGCATCCACTTTCAATGCTTGCTTGTGATAAGTCCTTGTGCAGAATCTCTGTAGTTGGCAGTTGTGAGGGGAGGCAAATAGATCCATGTCGGGGCCATCCCGATTTCTTTATCATGCTGAAGACTTGTGGATCCAGTTTCCACTTGTGGGGATCCGTGAGGTTTCTGCTTAGTTTGTCTGCCAGAGTATTTATTTTTCCTGGCAGGAATTGTGCTTGCAGGTGTACTTGGTAAGTCAATGCTGTGTCCCACAAAGTCATGGCTAGTCGGCAGAGGGGATAGGAATGTGTGCCTCCCTGCTTATGTACCACATGACTGTAGTATTGTCCATCTTTATCAGTTGTCCTGGATGAAGCAGATCCTTGAAGGCTGTCAGGGCATTTTGAACAGCTAGCATATCTTTTTGATTGATATGAAGATGGATTTGGCTTGCGGACCATGTGCCCTGAATACATTTTCCTGCCATGTGTGCCCCCCAGGCAGAGTCTGATGCATCTGTTGTTAATGTCTGCCTGGCTGTGGGGCAAAGTGAATGGCTGTCCCTTGTTGTGGTGACAGGCATGTGCCCACCATCGAAACTCCTGTTGCAGGCAGGGAATGAGGGTAATTAATGCTTCCAGGCTGTCGCAATGTTGAGTCCAAACACTTTTTAGATACCATTGTAGTTTCCTCATATGCAGTCTTGCATATGGAATTAGCAGAATGCAGGATGCCATGAAACCCAAAGCCTGCAGAATTTTTCTTGCAGACAACTGGGTCTTTGTTGCCAACATTTTCAAGTAAGAAGTCAGTTGCCTTTGTTCGTCTGGCATGAGATAAGCCATCTGGGCAGTTGTATTTAAGTTTGCACCCAGGACTATTATCTCTTGAGAGGGTAGTAGTTTTTATTTATTTTCGTTTACTGTGTACCCTAGGCATATTAGTAATCTTTTTACAAATGCCAGATGCTTTAGTAGAATGTCCTTGTTCTCTGCTTGAATAAGGCAGTCGTCCAAGTAAGGATATATTTGAATTCCTCTTTGTCTGCAAAATGCAATTACTGGTGCCAGGCATTTTGTGAAGACCCTGGGCGCAGTAGATAAGCCAAAGGGCAGTGCAGAGAATTGGTAGTGCATTGAGCAAGCTATGAATCTGAGGTATCTTCTGCAAATTTGTCTGATTGGGACATGCAGGTATGCCTCCTTTAAGTCCAATGTTACAAGCCAAGCCTTCTTGCCCAGCATGGGCAGAAGTTGTTGCAGAGTCAACATTTTGAATTTTGGAATGTCCAGAAATGTGTTTAAAATAGACAGGTCGAGTATTGGTCTCCAGGCCTTGTCCTTTCTGGGTACCAAGAAAAGTCTGGAGTAAAATCCTTGTCCCTGCTCTTGCTGCGGCACTCGCTGAATGGCCCTCATGTCTAAGAGAAATTAAACTTGTTTTTGTGCCTCTGCCCATTGATTGTGGCAGGCGAGGCATACCTTTTGACCTTGGCAGGGTGTGAAAATGGAGCCTGTAGCCCTGTGACACTATATTCAAGACCCATTTGTCCTGGGTGATCATGTGCCAATTTTGCGGAAAAAAGTGCTAGTTTTCCCCCTAAGGGGGCTGCCAATAGATAAGTGCTTAGTGCTGGCAGAGGAAAGTCATTGGGACTGTTTCCTGTATGGCTGAGATTTGTCTTCTCCGCTTTTGGAGGTAGAAGTACCCCATTGTTTAGACCTGTATGAGCCTTGGGGCTGGGATTTACCTCTGGGGCATCTGTATCTGCCTCTTTGTAGCCTGTCTGACACTGGAAAGGACCAATTCTTTGAAGGCCAGTTCCTGCTAAATCTGGGTGGCTGTACCTGTAAGAAATCCTTAACCGTCTGCATAGACTTCACTTTGTCCTCCATTTTCTTCAACACCTCTTCTGCTTTAACACCAAACTAAGTATCATGCTGTAGTGGAGCATCTAATAATTTTGCTTTAACATGATCAGGCAGATTCTGTTCCCTTAACCAAGCATGCCTCCTAATGACAGTACCCATAACAGCGGCACTGCAGGAGGCCTCCATTGTCTCAAAACCACATTGCAAAGTATGCTTTCCCACTTGTTCCCCTGCATGCAATAAATCCTGCATTTCTTTGTTTTCTGCACATTCAGAATTTGTCAACATTTTCTGTTTAAGCAGTGACATTAAGTATTGCTGATATTTAAGCATGTTAAACTGACAATTTAAAGCTCTTACAGCCAAGGTAGCAGAAGTATAAATCTTTTTCTCCCATCTGTCCAGAGCCCTTGAATCCCTGTCTGCGGGGATAGGGTTTTTTGGAGTGGAAGCCTTGACCCCTTTAGGACCCTGAGATATTGTTTCTGGGTCAGCAGCAGGGTTTTTATAAAGAAATTTATGGGAATCTGGAACCCTGTAGTACCTGCCTGGCTTAACAGGTGCTAGAGGTAAAGAGTCTGGAGACAGGCCGGACTCTGAAAATACATCTACAATGTCTAAAACAGGAGGAATAGCAAGAGGCCTGTGTTGAGGAAGTAAAAGGAAGTCTCTAAGCCTTTTCTTAGATTCTGAGTAGTCTTAGCTCTCTCCCAGTGGAAGTGCTTCGTCATGGTATGCAGGGTTTCCCCAAAAGAATAACCCTCAAGAGGAGAGGCTGAAGGGTTAGATTCTTCAGCATCAGAATCCTCATAAGGAGGAAGAGAGAATTCCTGTTCAGAAGAGGAATCAGAGGAAATGGAAACCTGATCTGAAGATTCATATTCTGTCTCTTGCCTAGGCCCTCTTATCAGGAGAGGGATGGGAACCCCTGATCAAAGTAATTAGGTCTTCGGCCATTTTGAGCATCTGTTTTTTAGGCATGGAGGCCTGTCCATGGGATTGCTGTACTTGTTTCTTTGTCTTTAGTGGAGCTTTAGTCTTTGCCTTTGAAGCTGGAGTCGGTTTTACATATAACTGTGTAGGCCTGAAAAGACCCTCAGAAGCTGATGCCTGCTCAGCGGCTCCGGACCCATCTGAAGGGATATTTTCCGAGTGTCCAATACCTTGAGTTTCCTGCGGCCTAGTCGGCTCCATGTGGGAGTCTGAAGCGGCCTGCGGCTCTGAGGTAGCATCAGGGACTATGAAAGCGCCTCACTGAGAACCGGTGACTGGCTTAGAAGAAGCCTCTTCGTCAGTTTTGGACCTCGGATGCCTGTCCTTTTCCTTTTCCTTGCGTTTCTTGTGAATTGCGGTAGTCGGATGGCTATCCGACGACATCGTGTTGTTACATCTTCGGCCAAAGTAGTGAAATGCAAAATCGTGCCGACACATAATAGTGCGTTGGTTAAATCTAGCACAAAACCTACAATTAGCGACATTGTAATCAGGGCCTAGGCAAGGAATACAATAAGAATGGAAGTCCTTATGAGGTATTTGCTTCCCACAAGAAATACAATTATTAACTTTTTCTGACATCGGTCTGGAGCAAGAAAAAAAGTTTCCCTAATCGGGTACTTAGCTTTAAATGAAGACTTCGGATCTGAAATTCGAACAAGAAAATCTCAGGAGTCGGCCAACCGGCACTTGCGAACTGCTTTTGCTTTGGGCACCGCGTGGCAAGAAAGACTGAAGAAAATGGCATCGGCTGCATCTTTTATACCCCTGGCGCACTGATGACGGGGAAGAGGTGACAGCAACCAAAGCCGGACCAGACTTTGGAATTCGGGCCGACTGCGGGTAGCCCGCCAGCAGGATAGCCAAAGTGTAATGACTGCAACAGTGAAACACGATGAACATTTATCTACTTCCAAGCAGGGAGAGAAAGAGAGAGAGGCAAAGGGATAGATGTGTTGATAGCTTGGGAGACTGGCAGTCACAGACTGTCTGGCTTAGCCTGAAAGGGCTGTTTTTGTATGGAAGTAGAGGAGGCAGATTTTGATGAAAAAGTACAGTTTTGTACCTACCATAAATGTAGATGTCCGAACTGGATAGCATCTGCAGTCATAACAACTGGGTTGTCCTGTCGTCAGGCAGCCCTTCAGTCGGCCGGATTCCAAAGTCCGGGTCCGGCTTCGGCTGATGTCGCACTTCACCCGACGTCATCTCTGTTGGTCTTCGGGTATAAAAGCATCAGCCGACGCCATTTTCCTCAGTGTTTCTTGCCCCAGATGCCAGTAGCCCTCTTGAAGGCTAAAATTTGGATAGATGCCAATGTTTCCAAAAAAAATAGAGGTAAACACAAAAATAAGCATGTATGTACATATATACAAACAAATACACCATAAAAGACTCCCCCCACCAGCTAGCTATTAGGAGGGTAAACACCCTAGGAGTACCACAGAGGGAAGGAGGAGGGTAATCCTGACTGCAGATGCTATCCAGTTCGGACATCTACATTTATGGTAGGTACAAAACTGTACTATGTCCTTCATGGATGCATCTGCAGTCATAACAACTGGGTAGAATACCATAGCCAACTAGGGGAGGAGGATAAAAGTAGATTATGGTGTGTTTAGGATCCCTTGCAGTACAGCAGTGGCAAACCCTGCTCGGGATCTGGAATATAGAGGCAAATTATAATGCTTGGCAAATGTATGCACGGAGGTCCAAGTAGCCGCCTCAATAATGTCTTTGGTTGCCACTCCTCGTAAGAAGGCTGTGGTAGTGGCTGTTGCCCTTGTAGAATGAGGTCTTATGTTCTGTGGAATTGGTTTTCCATGGAAGGAGTAACAGAATCGTATGCAATTTCCTATCCATTTGGAGATTGTCTGTTTGGAAATAGCTTTTCCTTCCCTTCCTGTTGCATAGGCTACAAAAGTTGGTCAGTCTTTCTGCTATTTTTGTTCTGTCCAAGTAGTAGCGTAGCTGTCTATGTACATCCAAGGTATGCAGTATTCTTTCCCTCTGTTTTGTGGGTTGGGAAAGAAGGTAGGTAGGTGGATTGCCTGGTTTAAAGACACTCTGGATACCACCTTAGGCATAAATGTAGGATTAGTCCTCATGGACACTATCTTGGTGGAAGATTAGGAAGGGTTGCACTGCCATTAAGGCCTGTAGTTCTGAAACCCTCCTTGCTGAAGTAATTGCCAGTAGGAAAGCAGTTTTCCATGACAGGTCTTGTAGGTCTGCTGTTGCTGCTGGTTCAAAGGGTGATAGTGTCAACTTTTCTAGCACAAAGTTTAAGTCCCAAGCTGGTAATGGTGGTTTCCTTGGAGGTTTTACATTCTTGATTCCTCTGAGGAACTGCCTGAGCAAAGTGTGCGAAAAAACAGGTGGATCAAAGCTGTATTCTGCTGAAATAGCTGATGCCTGTATCTTGATGGAGGAGTAGGACAGGCCTGAATGAAGAAGTTCGGCCAGATACTCCAGAATGTTAGGCATATCTATGTTTGACACATCTTTTCCTCTTTCCGTACTCCAAATAACAAACCTTTTCCATTTTCCAGCATAGTTCCTTCTTGTTGAAGGTCTGCGTGCTTCAAGAATAATGTCTTTAACTCTTTGGGAAAGTTCTGGATTAGCTGCTGCTATGTGATGTTCCATGCAGTCAGTTGCAACATTTTTAGGTTTGGATGTATGATGCTGTAGTTGTTCTGAGTTAACATTAAGGGCATCAGGAGTATTGGCCACATATTGTTCCGAGACATGCTCCTCAGCAGTGGGTACCAGTGTTGTCTTGGCCAGTTTGGAGCTATCAGGATTATCCTTGGACGTTCTTCCTTGATTTTTAGTAGTACTTTGTGTATCAAGGGAAGAGGTGGGAATGCATATGCTGTTAGGCCTTTCCAGCTGAAGGAGAGCGAATCCACTTTCCATGCTAGTGGGTGGAATGTCCTTGTGCAGAACTTTTTGTGCTGGTGATTGGGAGGTGATGCGAATAGATCTATCTGAGGCATTCCCCATTTCTTTGGGATGGTCTTGAAGATGTCCGGGTGCAGCTTCCATTCGTGGGCATCCGATGTGGTTCTGCTTAATATGTCTGCTAGAGTATTTTCTTTTCCCGGTACAAATATTGCCTGTAACTGGATGTTGTAGCTGAGTGCCAGGGTCCACAGCTCCAAAGTCATTCTGCATAGGGGATATGAATGAGTGCCTCCCTGTTTGTTGATGTACCACATGACTGTGGTGTTGTCTGTCCTTATCATCAACTGGCCCTCTTGGAGAAATGGTTTGAACTTTTGGATTGCCAGTTTTACTGCCAGCATTTCTCTTAGGTTGATGTGCAGGTGAAGTTGATCCTGTGTCCACATCCTAGGTCTGAAGCGTCTGTTGTGATGGTCTGGCTTGCTTGACATCTGCGAAAGGGTAGGCCTGGGTTTGACTGACATGCCTGAGCCCACCATAGGAACTCCTGTTTTAAGCATGGAATTAGTGGGATTTCTGTTTCTAGGCTGTGTCTGTGTTGGGACCATAAATTCTTTAGGTACCACTGTAGTTTTATCATATGTAGTCTGGCAAATGGGACCAAGATTATGCATGATGCCATGAAGCCCAAGGCCTGCAGTACTTTTCTTGCTGTTAACTTGTTCAGTTTTGTTAGTGCCAAGAAGTAAAGAGGGAGTTCTTTTGTTTTTCTGTAGTCAGGAATGCCATTTGTTTTACTGTGTCCAATTCAGCCCAAGAATGTCCTTGTTTGGGATGGTATCAGCCTTGACTTTTGTAAATTGACTGTGTATCCCAGTGCTTGTAGCAAGTAAATGACCCTTTGTAAATCTGTTGTCAGCTTGCTTTTGTTGTCCCCTTGTAGCAGGCAGTCGTCCAGGTATGGGTAAATTTGAATTCCCTGTAGTCTGCAATGGGCGATTACTGATGCCAGGCATTTTGTGAATACTCTGGGTGCAGTAGATAAGCCAAAGGGCAATGCTGAGAATTGATAGTGCTCTGATCCTGCAAGAAATCTGAGGTATCTTCTGCAGATTGGTCGAATGGGGACGTGCAGGTATGCCTCCTTGAGATCTAGAGTTACCAGCCAAGACTCCTTGCCCAGCATGGGAAGAAGTTGCTGTAGGGTCAGCATTTTGAATTTTGGGACAATGATGTATGTATTTAAGGTGGACAGGTCGAGAATTGGTCTCCAACTTTTTCCTTTCTTGGAACTAGGAATAGTCTGGAGTAGAACCCTTTCCTTGCTCTGCTGTTGGCACTCTTTCCACAGCTCTCATGTTTGCTAACTCCATTATCTGTTGTAGTGCCTCTGTTTTTTGATTTGGAGGTAGATTTGGCATTCCTCTTTTGACTGGTAAAGTGTGGAAGTGAAACCGGTAACCTTGATCTATGGTTTGTAAAATCCACTTGTCTTTTGTTATGTAGTGCCAGTTCTTTGAAAATAAGGTTAACTTTCCGCCTAGAGGAGCTGCTATTTGTTCCCTGGTAGGCGGATTTAGGGTTAAGTCACTGTGGTTGTGCTGATGTAGTGGCAGTGGTTGTGTCTGTGCCTCTGTTGTTATCTTGCCACTGTCGTCCTCTGTAGGCACCTCCTCTGGATTGGTTTCTGCCTCTGGAACGTCTATTCCTGCCCCTTTGAAATTTTGTGGAGTCAGGAAAGGACCAATTTTTGGCAGGCCACTTCCTGCTAAACCTTGGGGGTTGAACCTGCAAGAAATCTTTAACCGTTTGAACAGATTTTGCCTTTTCTTCCATTTTCTTCATAACCTGCTGGGCAGGTGTACCAAACAAACTTGTCTTATCCATAGGAGCATCTAGCAACTTAGCTTTAACATGATCCGGTAAAGCTTGCTCCTTTAGCCATGCATGCCTTCTTATCACTGCGCCAGTCATGGCTGATCTAAATGAAGCCTCCAGTGCATCATAGCCACATTTTAAGGAATGGTTGCTAACCTGTTGTATGTTATTTACCATTTCTAATACATATTTCTTATCAAGAGATTCATCAGTGGTTAGTTTTTTAGTTAACTGATCAAGCATAAACTCTTGGTATTGTATCATGTGAAACTGACAGTTTAAAGCTCTCGCTGAGAGAGTAGCTGAAGTGTAGACCTTTTTACCCCATCTGTCTAATGACCTTGCTTCCCTTTCAGAAGGAATAGGGTTTTTAGCTATGGTCGCGGCTACTGCCTTGGGACCCTGGGATATAGTTTCGGGGTCTGCAAGTGGGGCCTAGTAAAGGTGGTGATGAGTATCTGGCACCCTGTAAAATCTGTCTGGTTTGGCAGGGGCTGGGGGTAAAGAATCTGGAGCGGAGCAGACATCATTGAAAGCATCATCCACCACAGAGAGAACAGGAGGTATAGCTAAGGGCCTGTGCTGTGGGAGGTGCAGAAAGGTCCTAGGTCTTTTTCTGGAGTCTGAAAAATCCTGTTGCTGCCATTGGAACTGCTCTCGCATGGCATGTAAGGTTTCCCAAAGGAGAATTCTTCTGGTGGGGAAGCAGCTGGAATGGATTCTTCAGCATCAGAATCTTCAAAATTGGAGAAAGGAGCCTCTGGCTGGTCAGTTATGTCTGATTCATCAGCAGAATCATCAGAGGACACTGGCTCAGGGGCTCTGCCCTAGGTCTCTTCTCTGGGGCTGAGAGGCCCTGTCTGGGTGAGATTGAGATCCTCTAATTAATGAAATTAAATCTTCTGCCAAAGTAAGCATTTGAGAACTAGAAGAGGGCCTGGTTGTGGGGGGTTTAACAGGCACTGTCTTAGTAGTCTTGGCTGCTTTAGCCCTGGCGAAGGCCTTAATGGACATGGCTGCTGGAGGCCTAGCAGTACCACGTGCTGGGGTAGAGACATCCAAGGGAATGGTGTCTGATAAGTCAGTGGCAACCACCGTAGTGGATAAAATTTCTGAGGCCGATTCAAGAGTGGTAGCAGGGGCCTCAGTTGTAGAGATAGGTTCAGCTGTACTTTGATCAGTTTTCTCGGTTTCGGTCTTTATCTTTGCGTTTTTTGGCAGATTGGGTAGTCGGAGGATCCGACGGCATAATGTACGCAAAATCAGAACCGAAAAACTGTTCTGCAAACTCCGACCGACGCCTAAGCGTTCGTCGGTTGAAAGAAGCACAGGCCGAACAGGCTGCTACGTCGTGGGCTGGGCCTAAACAAGGCAGACAATAAGAGTGGAAATCTTTATGAGGTATTTGTTTCCCACAGGTTAAACAATTAACTTTTTCTGACATCGGCTGAGGCAAGAAAGAGTCCCCAACGGGGTACTTAGCTTTAGAAGTCTTCGAAGTAGTATTCGGTAGAAGTAATCTCTGGATCCGACGGACCGGCACTTGCGAACAGCTTCTGCTTCGGGCGCCACGCGGCAAGAAAGACTGAGGAAAATGGCGTCGGCTGATGCTTTTATACCCGAAGACCAACAGAGATGACGTCGGGTGAAGTGCGACATCAGCCGAAGCCGGACCCGGACTTTGGAATCCGGCCGACTGAAGGGCTGCCTGACGACAGGACAACCCAGTTGTTATGACTGCAGATGCATCCATGAAGGACATCTGATGTTCTTCATCTCACATTGCTGCAGTCCTTACACTTGGGTAGTCCGCTGTCCTCGGTCGGCCCGAATATCAAAGTATAAGGCTGACGTCGGTCAAGGCGCATTTGACTGACATCAGGACGTCAGGGTACAAATGCGCATGACCAACGTCATATCCTCAGTCTTTTTTGCCGCATGGTCCGATGCAGAAGCAGCGTTGCAAGTGCCGGTTGGCGTTCTGAAATTGTTCGATTTCGGAGTTTCAGACCGAGTCAAAGTTGGCTAAGTACCCGTTGGGAATATTTTAGTTTTTCTTGCCTCAGTGGTTTACCGGATGTCAGAAAAGTGAATAATTGTATTTCTTGTGGGAAACAGATACCGCATAGAGACTACCATACTTTGTGTATTCCTTGTTTAGGGCCTGAGCACGACGTTGTTGGGTGTCGCTCTTGTGCTAGATTCAATAAGCGCACTATTAAGAGAAGATTAGATTGTGCCAGGTTAGTCTTCGGGAAGCGGTGCAATTATAAAATGCCGTCGGATGCTCCGACGCCCGCTTCTTCGAAGAAGCGCAAGGACAAAGCAGTTAAACCTAGGCTGGAGGAACCGTCAGTACCGGACGCCGGTTCTTTAGAGGTGTCGGTGGAGCCGGTGGTTCCACCGGAGGTTTCTTTGGGATCCCAGGGAGAGACTTTGTTATTGCAGGATGTGGCCTCTCAGGAGGCAGGCCAGGCTGATGGGGCTTCTCAGGTTACTATACTCCCCTCCCTGCCTAGGGTGGTTAGGCCCTCTCCTTCTGTTTCCAAGGCATCTCCCAGGGGCAGGCCAGGTTTAGCTTCAGTTGGTGTTACTCCTAGCTCTTCAGGAACTGTGCCCAAGAAGCATATGCTTAAAATGGCAGAAGATTTGATTACTTTGATTAGGGGTTCTATGCCCCCTCCTGATAAGAGACCTAGGGTGGAGCCTGAGCTAGGGAGTTTTGAGCAGGCTTCAGATGTTTCAGAGTCTTCGGCTGAAGACTTGCAGGAGTACTCTCCTTATTCTGATTCTGATGTGGATGATTCTACTCCTTCTGCTTCTCCTCCTGAGGATTTTTCTTTTCAGAAACTCTTCATTCCATGAGGGAGCATTTTAAGTGGGAAGGTCAGGACTTCTCTGATTCCAGGAAAAGGCTTAGGGAATTTTTGTTTTTACCCCAGCATAGGCCTTTGGCTATACCTCCTGTTTTGGATGTAGTGGAAGATGTTTTTACAGAGGCTTCTCTTAATCCTGATTCTTTGCCTCCTGCTCCTGTTAAACCGGATAGGTATTACAGGGTGCCTGAAGCTCATAAGTATCTTTTTAAGAGTCCTAGGGCAGACCCAGAAACTGTTAGCCAGGGGCCTAAAGGTGTTAAGGCTTCTGTTGTTAAGAATCCAGTTCCTGCAGACAAAGAGGCCAGGGCCTTGGATAGATGGGGAAAGAAAGTTTATACTTCTTCCACTCTTGCTATGAGGGCTTTGAATTGCCAGTTTCACATGTTGAAATACCAAAACTATCTCCTTTCACAATTAAAGTCTAAGGTTGATGCTCTGGCAGAAGGTATTGATTGTAAAGAGTTGCAAGATTTAGTACATGTTTCTGAACAGGTGGGTAAGCATTCTTTGCAATGTGGTTTTGATGCTGTACAGGCCTCGTCTAGGGTGGCTGCCACTGGGTCAGTTCTTCGCAGACACGCCTGGCTGAGGGATCAAAATTTATCTGAACATGTTAAAACAAGGATTTTAGATGCTCCTTTACAATCTGACGTGTTGTTTGGTCCTCCTGTTGAGGCAGTTTTAAAGAAAATGGAAGACAAGGCTAAGTCTATGCAGACTATTAAAGATGTTTTGCAGGTCCAGCCTCCAAAGTTTAGTAGAAATTGGCCTACTAAGGGGTGGACGTATCCTTCTTATGATTCCCAGTCTAGGGGTAGATCTAGACGTGGTAGGGGCAGAGCTCAGGGCTCTTTCAGGCCTAGAACAGGGAGTTCTCCTGCACAGTCTTGGTGAGGGCAGGGGTCAGTCCTTTCGTAAACAGACCCAATGACCTACCTTTTCAACTGCCAGAGCCTTCTCGTCTGGCAGCACCTTTGGGAGGAAGGTTGGCACTTTTCAAAGAAAATTGGAGTTTATTTACCCAAGACAGATGGGTATTGGATATCATACACCACGGTTACAGGTTTTATTTCCATACCTTGCCTCCTTTCAAAGGCATGCCAGACGTTCCTCCTCAACAAAGAATAGAGGCTCACAAGCAAGTTTCTCTGTTACTCCAAATAGGGGCCATACAGCCGGTCCCTATGCCAGAAGTGGGCCTAGGATTTTATTCTCGCCTGTTCCTAGTACCAAAGAAGGGGAACACGTGGAGGCCAATTTTGGATTTATCTACCCTCAACACTTATCTGGACATTCCCAAGTTCAAAATGTTGACTTTACAGCAGCTTTTACCTCTGCTGGGCAAAGATCATTGGATGGTAACTTTGGATCTCAAGGAGGCTTACCTTCATGTTCCTATCAGACTAAGTTGCAGGAAGTATCTGCGTTTTCGAGCTGGGACTTCTCACTATCAGTTCTCTGCATTGCCCTTTGGCTTATCTACTGCCCAGAGTGTTCACGAAAGTTCTGGCTCCAGTGATAGCTTTCTTCAGGCTAAAAGGAATACAGATCTATCCTTATTTGGACGACTGCCTGATTCTGGCTCAAGGAAGAAGAGCTTCTTCATCATTTGGAATATGTGATAGCAGTGCTAAGATGCCTGGGGTATTCTGTGAGCGAAATAAAGTCCAGTCTAGTACCCTCTCAGGACATGTGCTTTCTGGGTGTGAGACTGAATACAGCATCCCAGATGGCCTTTTTAACCCCGGACAAACAAAAGAGTCTATCCCTTTACTTCCATCAACTATCTCATCAGTCCGGGCTGACTGCAAGGACAGTCCTTCAAGCCTTAGGGTTCATGGCATCTTGTATTCTGGTGCTTCCCAATGCCAAACTGCATATGAGGAAGCTGCAATGGTATCTCAAAAATGTATGGACACAGCACTGCCAGGATCTGGACACTGTCATTCAAATAATACCTTGCATTCAAAAGGAATTTTTGTGGTGGGCTCAGGAATGTCACCTAAACAAGGGACTCTCTGTGACCCGGCCAGAGGCGAGTCAGATTTTAACGACAGATGCCTCAGACAAAGCTTGGGGAGCTCATCTAAATGGAAAGTGGATACAAGACAAGTGGCCTGCCAGACTACAACATCTACATATCAACCTGAAGGAGATGTTAGCAGTCCAGTTTGCATTAATAGCTTTCAAGGATTTACTTCTTCCAGGGCAGGTGTTGATTCTAACAGACAACACAACTGTCATGTGGTACATCAACAAACAAGGGGAACATTCTTATCCTCTATGCAGGCAAGCAATGATTTTGTGGGAGACTGCTCTCAGTTTACAGCTCAATCTTCAGGCAAGGTTTCTGCCAGGAGCACAGAACTCCTTAGCAGATGTGTTGAGCAGGCAATTATGGATCCCCACAGTGGAAATTGGATCCTCATGTATTTCAGAAATTGACAGTGTCATGGGGAACTCAAGACATAGATCTGTTCGCTTCTCCACTAAACCATCAGCTGCCAAAGTTTTGCACAAAAAGGTTTCATCCCACAGCTTGGAGAGTGGATGCTCTTTCTTTCAATTGGAGCAATCTTCATGTGTATGCCTTTCCACCTCTGCCTCTCCTCCCAAAGGTACTTCTAAAGGTCAGACAGGACAAGCCAAGGATGATTTTAATAGCTCCAGATTGGCCTCGACAGCACTGGTACCCATTACTGAGAAGTCTAGTACGGAAGCCTCCATGGCCTTTGCCTTGATTCCACACCTGTTGTCACAGGAGGACAGCCATTTGCTCAATGTCAAGCTTCACTCTCTGCACCTAACAGCCTGGCATATTCTGTTTTGAACCATAGTGGGCCTCCACTTCCTCAGCAAGTTTTGAATGTTATTTTGGAAGCTAGAAGGCCTAGTACAAGGAAAGTGTACGCAGATAAATGGAAGAGATTTTTATTTTGGAGTGCAGCAAAGATTTTGATGTTTCTGAGCCTAATTTGAGTGTGGCTCTTCAATATCTTACTGAGTTACTAGACAAAGGTTTGTCTTTCTCTTCTATTAAGGTTCATGCTGCAGCAATTTCGGCTCACTATGATTGTGACCCACCATTGTTTTCTCATCCTTTATTCAAGCAATTTCTTAGAGGGGCAAAGAATATAAGACCCCCACGAAGAGCTCCTACTCCTGCTTGGGATCTCAATTTTGTGTTGGAGAAACTCACTCTACAACCTTTTGAGCCTGCAGCTACTTCTGAGTTGAAATATTTATCATGGAAGACTGCTTTTTTGTTGGCCATTACCTCTGCAAGAAGGGTTTCTGAATTGCAGGCCCTTATGGCGGTTGAGCCTTTCTTGATTTTCCATACGGATAGGGTATCTTTACGTACTAATCCTTCCTTTATGCCTAAAGTGGTTTCTAGTGTGGCTTTAAACCAAACTATTCATTTGCCTACTTTTTATGCAAATCCCCAAAATAAAGGGGAAAAGATTTTGCACACTTTAGATGTACACAGGCAGTTGCGATATTATTTGGACAGAACTAAAGGGTTCAGGCAGTCTCAGCAGTTGTTTGTTTCTTTTGCTTTGGGTTCTCAGGGCAAGCCTGTGTCAAAACAAACTATTTCTAAGTGGATTGGGTTTTGCATTGCTTTCTGTTATTCCCATCATGGCAAGGAGATTCCAGCTGGGATTAGGCCTCATTCCACTAGGGCTACTGCCACTTTGACAGCCTTTTTGAGGGGAGTGGCAACCAAGGATATTTTGGAGGCAGCTACTTGGAGTTCAGTGCATACTTTCTCTAGGCATTATCACCTACCACTTTACTCTAAATCCAGGGCTGGTTTTGCCACTGCTGTTTTGCAGGGCATTTTGGCAGCTCCTGCTTCCTTGTAGTTTGGCCATCCTCCCTTACCTCTGCTTTGGGATTCTACCCAAGTGTAAGGACTGCAGCAATGTGAGATGAAGAACATAGTACAGTTTTGTACCTACCATAAATGTAGATGTACAAAGACCCACATTGCTGCAGTCCAACCCTCCCTCCTTCCCTCTGTAGTTAGAGGTGGTTGTGTGGGTTGGGTTGTACATATTGTGTATATTGTATATATTGTACATATAATTAGTGCAAGGGTGGTTGGTTGTTTGCTGTCTTTTGGTTTTGACCTTTATGTTTAGGGTCTTCTGACATCTGGGGCAAGAAAAGACTGAGGATATGACGTCGGTCATGCGCATTTGTACCCTGACGTCCTGATGTCAGTCAAATGCGCCTTGACCGACGTCAGCCTTATACTTTGATATTCGGGCCGACCGAGGACAGCGGACTACCCAAGTGTAAGGACTGCAGCAATGTGGATCTTCGAACATCTACATTTATGGTAGGTACAAAACTGTACTTTTCTCGGAGTCCCACTTACCTTTGGAAGACTGGGCCTTACAGACTTTCTAACAAAGGTGGTCTTGGCAGGATAGTTTCTCTGGAACCTGGGAACCAGGGAGACAAAGATATGCTTCAGGTATTGCAGCTTTTTACCCTTCTCCTGAAGAAGATTTGAAAAGTTCTGCAGCTGACATACCAAATAAGGCCTTGTTGTCTAAGGGGGCATCTGTGTTTTTGCCTTAATGTCATCAAGCAAAGGTTGGAGCCTAAGCCAAAAATACCTCCTCAGGACTGATCCAGATGCAGCTCCTCTAGATGATGCCTCCACAGAATCAAAGCTACATTTTATGGAATACCATGTAGCATGAGCTGAGAAGTTAAGGAGGGAAGAAAGCGTGGCCTTAGTGGGAGAGTCAGGAAGTTCAGACAATAGTTTGAGCTTCAGAAAGAAGGGCCAAAGAATACTTGGCCATATGGGTCTGATAGTTAATGGTCGTGAAGGCTAGAGTACCTGACGTATAAACATTTTTCCTATTCTCTCCATAACCTTGCTCTCCTTTATCCGAGGAGAGCAGGAAAGTGGAAGGTTTTGTCTGAAGAAACTGAAAAGGTAGCAGGCTCTGCAGAAGGACATTTGAATAGGAATTTGGAGTCATCTGGCAATTTATAAAATCTATCTGGCTTTTTGGGTGCTGGAGGTTGAGAATTTGGGCATGTGGAACCAGCAGCAAAGGCATCAAGGAATGCTGGCAGGACTGGGAGTATGGCAGTTGGGGAAGGGGTGTCCATCTGTAACAGGTCATAATACCTTTTTTTGGATGTCTGATACCCAACAACCCCACTTGAAAAGCTCCCTCATCTTAAGAATAGTTTCCCAAAATGAGATATCCTCCCCTGGGGGAGTCAGTGCCTTTAGACTCCTCATGGAGGGGGCATACCCCAAAGGCAAAGAAATTTGGGCTGAATAAACCAAAGAATCATCCCTTGAGGATTCCTAATCATATAAAAGAAACTCCTCAGAAGTCCTCTTTTGAGGGGTGGAAGAAAGAATGGAAGGAGGGGGGAGAGAGAGAGTTGAGAACTGGCTCAAAGCCATGAAGGTGCTGAACAGGCCTTGGGAGAAGGCCTGCCAGTCCACAGGCTGTTCATACGGGACTGGAGAAACATGCTTGGTCTTAATTTCTTTCTTTTTGGGAGCCTCCATGTGGTGGCAAGTGGATGGGCCAGATGTCGGCCTACATTCCACAATGTCGAGAGGGACATCCTCTCGCATGATGATCTGAGTAATACCATGCAGGCCCTCAGTCAAAACAAGCCGTGGCTCCCCCCTACACCTGAGTCAGACACCTACAATTCCAGTGAGGACATGCTGATAAGGTCTCCTTCACAGTCACAACACTGGTACCCATTAAAAAAGAATCTACCGACTACAGAATGTCTCCGGCCAACAGTGGCTGCAGGAAAGACATCTGGAGCATAGGGAGCAGTGGGTAAATCAGGCCTAGGCGTCTTGGTCTTCTTAGCTTGCAGCTTGACTGAAGGGCCTGACACAGCTTCCATGTCCCACAAGACACTCAAGGTGCTGATTTTCGGCATATAAATTGAGAGAAGCTAAGCGACTGCATAGAGTCTTGGGTACAAAGGTCTTACAAATAGCACAGGTAGTATGGTCATGACCTGGGCCTAGGCAAAATAAACAAAGGTCGTGACCATCCTTATGTGGAATCTGTCTTCTACACTGACACTTCCCCTTCCTAGCGGACATATAATCAAAACAGCACACAGTAGCCAAAAACTGCAATGAAAAAACCCAGCATACTTATCTGAACCATGATTTACAACTTGTCTGATGAGCAACGACTAGAGAAGACTATCGGAGAGGCGGCAGAAAAGTTCTGAGGTCTGGTACATGCCGACATCCATTTTATACCCATCACTTTACTACTGACGCATGTTTTGGATACTGTGCGATGTCATGCATACAGCACAGCAGCGTTACACTTTTGTACAGTGGCTAGATATACAAGTCAGCCTGAGGTGGACTCCCGACGGTTATGAATACTGCAGCATATGAATAGAAAGACACTGTTCTAGCTGAAGGTTTATGAGATGAAATTAGTATTTTTTTTTTTAACCAGGGAGCCAGGAAAGTCTAGCCATCACTGGAATTAGAGAAACCATGCGGTCAACTTGAGATCTGCAATGTTCAGGTGACTGTGCCTTGAAGGGTGATATAGAAGGTCTGGACTGGGGTCCAGCGTCCAAGGAGGACATACTAGGTGAGACCAAAGGAAGTGAAACAATACCTGTCGAGGCCAAAACAGCAGCAATGAGGATTACTGCGCTCTTCAACCGAAGTGCTTTCTGTAACAAATATAGGGATAAAAGGAAGAGGGGGGGGTTAAGCATAAAGGTAACCAGAGGGCCAAACATGGACTAGAGCACCTCTTGGTGACTGTACCTGAGGTGGGATAAGGGCAAAGAACCTGCTGCATTCGTAGTTGAGGGGAGATGCAAACAGGTCACAGCAGATTGACCCCATTTGCGGAAGATCATGTTTGCCACTGACAGACAACAGATGAGGAATGAGGATGATCCTGCTGGAGAATGTTTACTAGAATGTTGGATTTCCCCAGTATGTGCGTCGCTACCAGAAAGCAGTTTGATGAGATTGCCCACTGCCATATTCTCACTGCTTCTCAACAAACTGGATAGCATATGGTCCCCCCAATTTGTTGATGTACCGGACTACTGACAAGTCTGTCTGAATTACAACAGTCTCTACAGGAAGAAAGCGCTGAAAGGCCTGCAACACCAGAAGCAATGCTGTCATTTCTAGGACACTGACATGCAAATTGGTCTCCTTTGCGGACCATGTGCCTTGAACAGTCCGTCCCAAGTAATAGCCCCACCCTGGAGGCGCCCATAGTCAACATGGCATTTGAGAGATGAAAGATAAATGGGTAACCTTGACCAATCTCCTTGGAATGAATCCACCAAAGAAAGTACAGTTCTGTACACTTACCATAAATGTACATGTTTGACTGTATTCACTGTTGCAGTCCTGACTATTGAAATTTCCTGCCATGAAAACTCTTTGCCAGCCCAACAACCAGAAAAAATTATTTCTGGCTCTCAGGTTGGCAGATACCCTGATCGACGTCAGAACGCTCTGGTATAAAGGTAGCCAGCCTGCGTCATGAAATCAGAATGTTCCTGTCCTCAAATAGAAGGATCCCTAAGAAGACAGAGATATCCAATGGATAACCCGACAGAGCAAAGGAGCCCAGGAAGGGTCCCTTGGCAGAGTTGTAGGACAGAAAGAAGCCTACATAGTAGGCTAAAGGGGGGGGGCACAGAGAGACTTCAACAGTGTATACAACTGAACATCTACATTTATGGTAAGTGCACACAAGTGTACTATGTTCTTTATGTTTCACTGTTTCAGTCCTGACTACTGGGAAGATTCCCAAAGCTGAAAATGAGACAGGAAGGAGACTAAGGAGAAGAGAAGATGCCCTGCGGGACTGTGGTGATAAAGCCTGCTCTGGACTTGGAAAAGGCTGTCAAGTGGTAGCGTTTGGTGAAGGTATGCACTGAGGACCAGGTGGCAGCTTCTAAAATGTTCTTGGTGGGACACCCTTAATGAAGGCAGCAGAGACTGCTGCTGCTCTGGTGCAATGTGACCTGATCCCTACTAGAGGTACTTTGTCATAAGAGCTGCAACAAAAGGAGATGCAATGGGAAATCCATTTGGAAATAGTATGCGTAGAGGCTGGCTTGCCTTCTGACCCAGAGGCAAATGTAATGAAC
Organism: Protopterus annectens; assembly: GCF_019279795.1. NCBI lineage: Eukaryota > Metazoa > Chordata > Ceratodontiformes > Protopteridae > Protopterus > Protopterus annectens. Next base: position 1,619,119,080 of record NC_056731.1, read on the forward strand.
AGCTGTTCAGTCTCCCTTAAAATTAGTCTTGTCCAGATAGAAGCATACCTGTTAGTGCACAAGAAATGCAGAATCTCCCCTTTAGTTTGAGGGTTGGGAAACAAGGAAGAGAGATGAATGGCCTGGTTCAGAGAACTGTCAGGGACCACCTTGGGCATAAAGGAGGGGTTGGTTCTGAGAGACTCTAACCCTATGAAAGATATGATTCCACAGCCACAAGGGGCCTGAAACTCAAATCCTCATGGTTGAATTGATAGCCAGAAGTGCTGTTTTTCCAAGTCAGAAACTTTACATCAACAGAAGCTGCTGTCTCAAAAGGGGGCAAGATCAGCTTCTTTAGCACAAAGTTCAAGTCCCATGGAGGAGTAGGATTTCGTCTGGGAGGTTTAATATAAACTACTCCCCTCAGAAATTGTCTTAAGAGAGACTGGGAGAAGAGAGGGATTAGAAGGCAAGAATGCAGAGATGGCAGAAGCATGGATTTTAATGGATGAATAAGGTAGTCTCTAATTCAGCAGCCCAGTCAGGTATTCCAGGATGTTGGAAATATGTGCTGATTGGGGATCTCACGTATTCCAGGATGTTGGAAATATGTGCTGATTGGGGATCTAGGTGGTGGTCTTTGTACCAAACAGATGAACTTTTACATTTAGCTGAGTAGGATTTCATAGTGCTAGGCTTCTAGATTCCTTGAGGGTATCTAGCACCTGTTTACTTAGGGGTACTACCACTGCTGGGTGTTGTGGGATTATCCAAGCTGCAAAGTTGAGAGGTCTGCAGGTTGGGATGCACCACTTTTCCCATAGTAACCATAGGGTCTGGTTGGTCAGCTCAAAGAGGATGGGATACCAATGCTATCTGGCCCAGTTTGGAGTTATCAGAATTGTTCTTCGGCCCTCTTCCCCTTATTTTGGGAAGGACACCAGGTAGAAGAGGAATAGGGGGGATGCATAAATGTAGATGTGAGTCCATTGGAAGAAGCCACCTGTTTCCCAGGCTGTCTCCTGTCTGTTCCTGGTGCAGAACTTTCATAGGTGTGCATTTTCGTTGAATGCAAAGAGGTCAACCTGTGGAACTCACCAAGTTTGGGTAAGGGTTAGAAAAATTTCTGGATGCAGATGTCACTCATGGGAGGCCATCAGATTTCTGCCAAGGTGGTCTATCAAGGCATTTTGAACTCCTGGGAGGTAGAGTGCTATGAGGTGCAACCCCATGGAATGTGCTGTTTTCCAGATTTGCATTGCTAGATGGCACACCGGATAGGAATTTATCTCTCCCTCTCTGTTTAAGCATCACATTACAATAGTACTCTGTCTGTATTAGTAGGACACCTGGTGTCCATATTTCCTTGAAGGCTAGCAGGCTCTTTAGTACTGCCATTAGTTCCTTCCAACTGATGCATCTGCCCTGGGAGTTGAAATCACACGCTCCCTGGGTTTGGAGGTTCTGGAAGTGAGCCCCCCAAGTGATCTCTGAGGCATTTGTGGTTAGGGTTTGACCCTGTGTTGAGAACTTGAAAAGAAGGCCCCGATTCTGGGAGCAAGTCTGCGCCCACCATGTGAACTCTTGTTTGAGACAAGAGATCAGGGAGTCTGGGTCTCCAGCTCTGGCACCACACATTGTTGAGGTACCACTGGATCTTCCTCATGTGAAGCCTGGTAAGGGGAACCAGACATGAAACCACGTACTGTATCCCAGAGCTTGAAGGAATTCCCCTGCTGAGATGCAATCCCTCAACTGTATCCTATTGAAATAACCCGACTGAAAGGACACGTTCTCTAGAGGGAGGAATGCTTTTTGGACAGAGGAGTCCAGAAGGAGCCCCAGGAAAAAGTACAGTTGTGTACACTTACCATAAATGTTCGAGTGTATTCACTGTTGCAGTCATTACACATGGGTTATCTGCTGGCAGGTAGCCTTCAGTCTGCCCGAATACCAGAGACTTAGTATTTCTGCGTCGGTTGCTGTTGCTCCAGGACTGACGTCAGGTCAGGGGTATAACAAGCAGCCGACACCACTACATCAGTTTGTCTTGACTCAAATGTCAGGAGCCCCCCAAATATGGAGCTAAATTATTGTGGGGAAAACACCACCAGTAAAAAGTAAATACCAACAAAAATACCCATGAGAGGGGTGAGCAATAGAGAGGAGACAGCGAGAGAGAGAGAGAGGGACAAGGGAGCTGGAGGGAGGGAAACCAGGACTGCAACAGTGAATACACTCAGACATCTACATTTATGGTAAGTGTACTCAACTGTACTATGTTCTTCGTGTTTCACTGTTGCAGTCATCAAACTTGGGTAGATTCCAAAAGTTGAAGAAGGGTGGAAGCAGTCAAGAAGAGTTGGGGGCTGGCTAGTATGTCTTGCAAAACCCACCCTGAATTTGGAAAAGATAGGCAGGTGGTAATGTCTGGTGAAGGTGTGTACAGAACTCCAGGTAGCAGCTTCCAGGACGTCCCTGGTAGGGACTTCCCTGAGGAATGCTGTAGAGGTAAAAGTTGCCCTAGTGGAGTGTGTTCTGCCCTGAAGGGCTGGTTTCCCATGATGCTTCTAGCAGAAATGGATGCAGTGTGCTATCCATTTGGAAATTGTTTGCTTTGAAATGGCCTTGCCCTCTGCCCCTGGTACAAAGCTGACTAGTAACTGGTCAGATTTCCTGAAGGGCTTAGTCCTACCAAGGTAAAATCTGAGCTGTCTGTGCACATCCAAGGAGCGCAGGATCCGTTCCCCTTTATTTTGAAGATTAGGGAAGAAGGTTGGCAAATGGATAGATTGGTTGACAGCCACATGGGACACCACTTTAGGCATAAAGGAAGGTTTAGTCCTGAGGGAAACCCTGGAAGCATGGAAAATAATGAAGGGTTCCACTGCCATAAGTGCCTGTAGCTCAGACACTCTTCCAGCTGAAGTGATGGCCAGAAGCAAGGCTGTTTTCAAAGAGAGGAATTTTAACTCTGCTGATGCTGCAGGCTCAAAGGGGGTAAGCATGAGCTTTTCCAGTACAAAGTTAAGGTCCCAGGCAGGGGTGGGTGCTCTCCTAGGTGGCCTTAAGTTTTTTTGCCCCTCTCAGGAACTGTTTGATAAGAGGGTGAGAAAAGAGAGGTGGCTCAATGTTGTAATGAGCCGAAATGGCAGAGGCATGAATCTTAATGGAGGAGAAGAATAAGCCTCTGAAGTAGATCTGCTAAGTAACCCAGGATGAGAGGCAGGGAGAACAGAGTTGTGTCCTCTCCTTTAGACTGTATCCAGGAGCAGTACCTTTTCCACGTATTGGCATAGGATTTCCTTGTACTGGGTCATCTGGCTTCAAGAATGAAGTCCAGCACCTGCTTCCTTAGGCTGGTTACTGGGGGAGAGTTCAAAGAATAAGCCAGGCTGCAAGACTTAGGGTTTGTAGTTGTGGATGCAAGATCTGTCCCCCTTGCTGAGAGAGCAGGGTTGGGTTCTGTTGTAGGTGCCAGGGTGGCACCGGTGACAGGCTGAGCAAGAGTGGGTACCAGTGCTGGCATGGCCAGTCTGGGGCAATCAGAATTGTCCTTGGTCTGTCCTGTCTTATCGTGAGCAACAGTCTTCAGAGAAGGGGCAGATGGGCAGGGGAGAAAGGCATTGATTGAGAGATTTATCCACTGGAAGGATAGGGCATCCACTTTCCAGGCCTTGCTGTGAGGTGTCCTGGTACAAAATATGCTGAGCTGGTAATTGCAGGGGGAGGCAAAGAGCTCCACCTCAGGGGTCCCCCATTTCTGAATCAGAAGGTTGAAGGTGCTAGGTTCTAGTTGCCACTCATGTGGGTCTAGGAGATTTCTGCTCAAGTCGTCTGCCAGTGAGTTTTGTTTTCCTGGCAGGAATTGAGCTTGCAAATGGACATGCACATCCAAGGCTGTGTTCCACAGGGCCATGGCTAGCCTGCAGAGAGGGTAAGAGTAGGTTCCCACCGCTTGTTGATGTACTACATAACTGTGGTGCTGTCTGTTTTTATTAGCAGATGTCCTGGTGAGAGTAGGAATCTGAAAGCTGTCAGAGCGTGCTGCAAAGCTAGCATCTCTTTTTGGTTGATGTGCAGAAGAATTTGACTTTGGCTCCAGTGACCCTGAATGCACTTGCCGACCATGTGTGCCCCCCAAGCATAGTCTGATGAGTCTGTGGTTAGGGTCTGGGCAGCCCTGGGTTGAGTAAATGGCAATCCCTTGTGGCTGCATGCTGCTGCCCACAACAGAAACTCTGTCCTTAGACAGGGTATTATAGGAATGACTGTTTCCAGGTCCTGAGTACACTGGCACCAAAGACTTTTTAAGTACCATTGAAGTTTCCTCATATGCAGTCTGGCATATGGAATTAGTAGGATGCAAGAGGCCATGAACCCTAGGGCCTGCAGGATTTTCCTTACGGATAGCTGGGTTCTGGTGGCCATTTGAGTAAAATACCCTGTCAGATAGGCTTGTTTTTCTGGAGTGAGGAATGCCATCTGGGATGCTATGTTCAAGACTGCTCCCAGGAATACAATCTTTTGACTGGGGACTAGTTTTGATTTCTTTTCGTTGATGGTGTACCCCAGGGAGGTTAGAAGTTTTTTTTTTTTTTTTTTTTTTTTTTACAAATGTTAGGTGCTGCAACAGTACTTCCTGACTGTCCGTCTGAATCAGGCAGTCGTCCAAATACAGGTAAATTTGAATATTTCTCTGTCTGCAGTAAGCAAAGGCTGGAGAGCCAGGCATTTTGTGAATACTCAGGGATAAGCCATAGGGAAGTGTAGAGAACGGATAAAGCATAGATCCTGCCCTGAAGCGTAGATATTTCCTGCATGACTCCATTATAGGGATGTGCAGATAAGGCTTTTTAAGTCTAGGGTGACTAAGCAGGCATCTTTGGCTAGCATAGGTAGAAGCTGCTGCAGGGTGAGGATTTTGAAGTTTGGTACCATCAGGAAGGTGTTGAGAATTGAAAGATCTAGGATTGGGCGCCAAGTGCCCTCTTTTCTGGGTACCAGGAAAAGTCTGGAATAACTGACGCATAAATACTAAGTCTCTGGTATTTGGGTCGACTGAGGGCTACCTGCAGGCAGATAACCCAAGTGTGATGACTGCAACAGTGAAACATTACGAACATCTGCTGTACTTCATACTGAATGGGGAGGCAAAAAGATTGTAGCAGGGAATCCACCACTGACAGAAAATCTGAACAGCTACTCTCAGGTACAAGGACCAATCATGAAGTAGAAGAAGGGTCTTGATCAACTGCCTGCCACATAGTACAGTTGTATACACTTACCACAAATGTAGATGTTCAACTGTATTCACTGTTACAGTCCTGACTTGGGGGATTTCCTGCTGTAGAAGTCCTTGGCCTGCCCAACTACCAGTGTAAAAATCTCCCTCCTAAGTCTGGTGTGCACCCTACCCTGACATCAGTACCCATAGGTATAAAGGGAGCCAGTACTTGCCCCTTAGAAAATAGGAGCACCCAAGATGAACCATACGCAAGGGACAAATAATGAAAAAGGGACCTGCAGGATAAACCCCCACAGATTCCTCTGGATAGTGAAGAAAATAGAAGCAGGATACTGCTGTACGCAAAGGGGGGAAGGAAAGAAGACCGCAACAGTGAATACACTCTAACATCTACATCTATGGCAAGTGCACAACTGTACTATGTGCTTCACTGCTGCAGTCCTGACTTGTGGGATGATTCTCAAAGCTGAGATGAGGGTGGAAAGTAGATTATGGAGGAGAGGATGCCCTGCAAGATGGCAGTGGCAAATCCTGCTCTAGACCCGGAGAAGGCTGATAAGCTTTTGTGTTTGGTAAAGGTATGCACAGATGACCAGGTAGCAGCTGGCAAAATGTCTTTGGTAGATACTACTTTTCAGGAAGGCGGCAGAGGTAGAAGTGGCCCTAGTACAGTGAGTCCTTACAGTTTCAGGAGTATTTTTGCCATGATGGCTGTAGCAAAAGGAAATACAGTGGGAGATCCATATAGAGATGGCCTGTTTGGCGACTGGTTTCCCTTCAGAGCCAAGGAAAAGGACACAGAGTGGTCTGATTTTCTGACAGACTTAGTCCTGTCAAAATTGCAGTGAAGCTGTCTCTACATCCAAGCAGTGAATAATTCTTTCCCGCTGGTTCTACAGTGAATGATTCTTTCCCGCTGGTTCTGAGGCTTGGGGAAGAAGTTGGACATGTACAGCTTGATTCAAGGATGTGTCCATGACCACCTTGGGCATAAAGGATGGATTAGTCCTGAGTGATACTCTGTCTGGGTTGAACATGAGAAATGGTTCCACTGCCATGACAGCTTGGAGCTCAGACACCTTCCTGCTGTGGTGATGGCCAGTAAAAGGGTAGTCTTCCAGGTTAAGAATTTTAAATCAGCAAAAGCTGCCAGTTCAAAGGGGGGGGGGGGGGTCAATATTTCTAGAACAAAACTGAGGTCTCATGGAGGTATGGCTCGTCTCCTGGGAGGTCTGATGTGGATCACTTCCCTAAGGAATGGTTTCATCAGGGGGGATGAAAAAGACAGGAGAAAGGGGAGATGTGAGCTGAAAAGGGAGAGGCATGAATCTTGATGGAAGAAAGGGATAGGCCTCCGTCCACCAGGTTAGCCAAGTAATCTAAAACAGCAGAGATACTGGCTGAGTTAGACCCGAGGCCTTGCTGCTGACACCAAATCAAGAACAGTTTCCACTTCTAGCCTCTTTCAGAATATTCTAACTTTTCTGCTTAGGGTGTGTGCTCGGAGTAGTATTTTGGAGAATTATCCAAGCTGAGTGTTTAAGACTCTGTAGGTTGGAATGCACAAACCTCCCCTTGTTCTGTGTCAAAAGGTCCACCCGCTAAGTTAACTGTCACAGATTTTCATTGGTTAAACCTAGCAACAGAGGACCCAAGTGCTGTCTGGGCCAGTCTGGGGCTATCAGGATGACCCTTGGGCCTTCTTCCCAGATTTTTAGGATGACCCTTGGAAGAAAGGCAGGAGAGGAAATACATAAAGGAACACATGGCTCCAAAGGAAGGAGAAAGTATCTGTCCACCAGGCTGTGGGTAGTTTGCTCCTGGAACGGAATAATTTCAGTTGAGCATTTTCTTTGGTGGGAAAGAGGTCTATCTGTAGGGAACCACATTTCTGGACTATGCTGAGAAATGCTTCCCGATACAGATGCCACTGGTGGGAATCCCATCAAGTTCCCAATGAGATGATCTGCTACAGTGTTTTGGGTCTCTGAGAGATACTGTGCCACGAGATGCAACCCCAGAGTGTGAGCGGTCTCCCAGACCTGCACTGCTGGTTGACAAACAGAGTAAGAGTGGGTACTGCCGTGTTTATGTACCACATGACTGTGGTTTTGTCTCTTGACAAGCAGAAAGTACAGTTGTATACACTTACCATAAATGTAGATGTTCGAATGTATTCACTGTTACAGTCATCACATTTGGGTTACCTGCTTACAGTAGCCCTCAGTTGGCCTTGATTAACAGAGTCTTGGGTCCTGCGTCGGTTGATGTCTCTTCTTCCGAACACTGAACTGAAAAAAAGCTGCAGGAACCAAGACAATGACCACACTCGGACAAATAAACATAGCGCTTTCATCCACTTTAATAACGTGAACTTCATCAGAAACAATGAACAATCACCTACCCCTTCATTAAATACTTAATTACAGGAAATGATGCAATTTCTATAATGATATACCCAAATGAATATCTACAATAAAATGAGAAATATTGCATTACAAGTTCTAAACAAAAATACAAGATAAAACAAGAACACATGACATTTCAATAAAACTGATATTAAAAACGTATTTTAAACTAAGGAAATGTGTAATCTATCCTAAATTATCTGTAATGAGAAAACACTTTATGTTAATAACTTCATTTAGACCCGGAAATACATCGGCTCCAAATAAAAGCTGCCAAAAGGCTTCTTTTTGTTCCAGTTTGTTATTTGTGTCTCCTGCAAATATCCCTTTCTCTACACTGTCCAGAACAAAAAACTCAAACTTCTTAAAATTTGTGCAGGAAAGTGCGTGTCTAGACAATGAATTATTTTTGTTTTTTTTCTTTATTGCCAAGACATGCTCATATATTCTACGTTTTAAAACTCTTTTAGTTTTACCAATATAATAATTTTTACATGTGGAACAAGTAGCTATATAAACTATGTCTCTTCTTCCGTGACATCAGCTCGTCAGGGGTATAAAACATGCAGCAGACACCATTACATCAGTTTTTCTTGCCCCAGATGTCAGGTGCCCTCCAATGGGAAGCAATAAGATATACAAAAATACAAGGTTATACCTCCAACAAAAAAGGAAATACACCAAAAAGCTTTTAAGCATAGTAAAGGAGAGTACAGGTACAGCCAAAAGAAGACAGGGGGGCTGGAGGGAGGGTAACAAGGACTGCAACAGTAAATACATTCGAACATTTACATTTATGTTAAGTGTACACAACTGTACTATGTTCTTCGTGTTTCACTGTTGCAGTCATATTTGGGTAGATTCCCAAAGCTACGGATGGGAGGAGGAATTTAGACAGCATTAGGACCAGATATAAGGCCTTGCAAGACTGCACTGGCAAAGCCAGCTCTGGATTTAGAGAAAATTGGCAAATGGAAATGTTTGGTGAAAGTATGAACAGAACTCCAGGTAGAAGCTTCTAGGATGTCCGTGGTAGGGACACATCTGAGAAAGCTGGGAAAGGCTGTAGAGGTTGATGCAGCCCTGGTTGAGAGAGGTCTGATCCCCTGTGGGATAGGTTTTCCATGGTGTTATAGCAGAAATGAATGCAATGGCCTATCCATTTAGAAATGGTTTGCTTTGAAATAGCCTTCCCCTCTGTCCCTGCAGCAAATGCCACCAGCAGTAGTTCAGATTTCTTTAGAGGTTTAATCCTGTCCAAGAAAAATCTAAGTAGTCTGTGCACATCTAAGGAGTGCAGTATCAGTTCCCCTTTGTTCTGTGGATTAGAAAAGAAAGTTGGCAAATGGATGGACTGATTAAGAGTCACACTGGATACCACCTTAGACATGAAGGAGGGACTGGTTCTGAGGGACACGATGTCCACATGAAAAATGATAAAAGGCTCCTCTGCCATGAGGGCCTGTAATTCAGATACCCTTCTTCCTGAAGTGATGGCTAAAAGGGAAGCTGTTTTCCATGAAAGGAATTTTAAATCTGCAGTAGCAGTTGGCTCGAAAGGAGGAAGTCAGTTTCTCCAATACAAAGTTAAGGTCCCAGGCTGGAGTTGGAGCTCTCCTGGGTGGTCTTAAATTTTTGACCCCTCTGAGGAATGTCTTGAGCAGTGGATGAGAGAGGAGGGGAGATTCTGTGTTATAATGAGCAGAAATGGCTGAGGCATGAATTCTGATGGAGGAAAAAGACAGACCCTTGTGAAGCATCTCGGTTAAGTATTGTAAAATCTGAGGTAAATTGGGCACTGTTGTGCTTATCCCTCGAGACTGGTTCCAGGCAAAGAATTTTTTCCATTTTTCAGCATAAGATTTTTCTAGTACTATGCCTCCTTGCTTCTAAGATGATATCCATCACTGGTTTACTGAGGGATGGTAAAGGAGAGATTAGGAAATTAGCCAGGCTGCTAGGTTCATTGTTTGAAGCTGAGGGTGCAGAACCTGGTGCTCCTGCTGAGACAACAGGGTAAGGGTCTGAGGCAAGTGTCATGGGGCCAACAGTGACACACTGCGCAATAGGGGGTATCAGTGTTGGCGTGGCCAGTCTGGAGCAATCAAAATTGTCCTTGGTTTGTTTTGTTTGATCTTTAGTAGTACTTTGGAGAGCAGAGGAGGAAAGGCATAAACTGATAGGTTGTCCAATTGATAGTTCTAGGTGGAGGTAAAGAGGTCTATATCTGGGCTCCCCCCATTTGCTTGTCAACATGTTAAAAATCCTTGGTTCCATTTTCCACTCGTGTGGGTCCATGAGGTTTCTGCTTAATCCGTCAGCGAATGTATTCAGTTTTCCTGGCGGGAACTGAGCTTGTAGATACAGTTGGTAGCTCAAGGCTGTGTTCCACAATGCAACGGCTAGTCTGCAAAGGGGGGTAAGAATGGGTACCATCCCTGCTTGTTTATGTACCACATAACAGTGGTGTTGTCCGTCTTTACCATTAACTGTCCTGGAAGAATGTGGTTCTTGAAGGCTGTCAGAGCATTCTGTACAGCTAACATTTCTTCCTGATTGATATGTAGGTGCACTGGACTTGGGCTCCATTTCCCCTGAATGCACTTCCCTACCAGGTGAGCCCCCCCCATGCATAGTCTGATGCATCTGTTAGGGTTTGAGCGGCAGGGGGGGGGTAGTGTGAATGGTAGTCCCTTGTTTTGGTGGCAGGCCTCAGCCCACCAAAGGAACTCTAGGTGTAAGCAAGGTATGATAGGAATCATTGCTTCTAGATCATGAGAATGTTGACATCATAGGCTTTTTAGGTACCATTTTAACTTCCTCATATGTAGTCTTGCATATGGAATTAAGAAGAATGCAGGAAGACCATGAACCCCAAGGCTTGCAGTATTTGCCTCACAGACAGCAGGGTTTTTGTGGCCACTTGTTTGAAGTAGGTTGCCAAATGGATTTGTTTCTCTGGCGTGAGGAAAATAATCTGGGAAGTTGTATTCAAGCTTGCTCCCAGGAATATAATTTGTTGACAGGGTACCAGGTGTGATTTATTTTCGTTTATGGTGTACCCCAGACAAGTTAGCACCCTTTGTACAACGGCCAGATTGTTCAAAAGCATGTCCTGGCTTTCTGCCTGAATTAGACAATCATCCAGGTATGGGTATATTTGGGTATTTTTTTGCCTGCAAAATGCAATGACTGGAGCTAGACACTTTGTGAATACCCAGGCGCAGTAGATAAGCCAAAGGGCAGTGCAGAGAACTGACAGTGTGTGTAGCCTGCTTTGAAGCATAAGTATCTTCTGCAAGATTCCCTGATTGGGATGTGCAGGTATGCTTCCTTTAAATCTAGTCTTGCCAACGAGGCATCTTTGCCTAGCATAGGAAGCAACTGGTGTAGTGTCAGCATCTTGAATTTTGGAATCACCACAAAGGTGTTTAGAGTAGACAGGTCCAGGGTAGGATACTATGAATCATCTTTTCTGGGTACCAGGAAAAGTCTCGAGTAGAAACCTTGTCCCTTTTCCTCTTCTGGTACCAAATGAATAGCCCCTATGCTTAGGAGCAAGAGTATTTGCTTTTGGGCCTCTGCCTACTGATTTGGGGGTAGATCTGGCCAACCACTTGGTGTTGGTAATGTGTTGGAAATGAAATCTGTAGCCTTGGGACATTATATTTAAAACCCATTTGTCCTGGGTAACGAGTTCCCAGTTCTTTGCATGAAAAGCAATTTTTCACCCCAAAGGGTCAGTCAGTTGAGAAGTGCTTGAAGGTTGTAAGATGTCACTGAGACAGTTTACCACAGGGGGGAGTTTTATTCCTCCCAGATTTGGAAGTGGAGGCCCCCACTGCTTAGTCCTGTGCGTACCCTGGGACAGAAGCCTGGGTACTCTGCTGGATCCGGGTTTGGACTGAGAAGGTCTGGAAGAGGCAGGAAAGGACCAATTCTTGGAAGGCCAATGCCTGCTAAATCTTGGAGGTTGCACTTGTAAAAAATAATCTTTAACAGTTCGCATAGATTTAGCTTTTTCCTCCAGCTTTTTAAAAACAACTTCTGCTTTGTTGCCAAACAGGCGGTCCTGATTTAAGGGAGCATCCAGTAAATTAGCTTTAACATGATCTGGCAAGTATTACTCCTTAAACCAAGCATGCCTTCTAAGTACAGACCCAGTTACAGCAGCCCTGCAAGATGCCTCTAGTGAATCAAAACCACATTGCAAAGTATGTTTTCCAACTTTTCAGCAGAATGCAATAAATCCTGTTAATCCTTACTTTCAGCATAATCAGGAATCAACATCATTTTCTGTTTAAGTAATCCAATAATGTGCTGGTGATACTTTAACATATGAAACTGGCAGTTTAGGGCCCTAATGGCCAAAGTTGCAGAAGTGCATATCTTCTTACCCCATCTATCCAGCGCCCAGGAGTCTCTATCAGAGGGGGTAGGATTTTTGGCAGTAGTAGCTTTAATGCCCTTGGGTCCCTGGGAAATGGTCTCAGGATCCGCAGTAGGATTTTTGAAAAGGAACTTGTGAGAGTCAGAAACCCTGTAATATCTATCAAGTTTTCTGGAAGCAGGAGGTAAAGAGTCAGGGGCAAAGCTAGATTCAGAAAAAGGATAATCAACAATGTCTAGTACAGGAGGTATGGCTAATGATCTGTGATGGGGCATGAGTAAGAAATCCCTAAGCCTCTTTTTAAAATCAGAGAAATCCTGACTTTCCCAATGAAAAAGCTCCCTGAGAGTATGCAAGGTTTCACCAAGAGAGAAATCCTCTGGGGGGGGGGGGGGCGCAGAGGGAATAGAGTCCTCAGCATCAGAAAACTTATATGTAGATAAGGGTAAATCTTGGTCATCAGAGGAAACAAATTTCAGAATCCTGGTCAAAAGTATCATAAGCAAACTCAGTCCTAGGTCTCTCTGAGGGGGAAGGTCGGCTTCCCCTGATTAGAGTAATAAGGTCTTCAGCCATTCTTATCATTTGTTTTTTAGGCAAGGAGGACTGACCATGCGCGGTCTGGGTGTCAGTTTTCTAGACATGGTTCGAGATTTAGGCCTTGAAGAAGAAGATGGAGTCGGTTTAATATGCAAATCATTACGCCTGAATGCAACCTCAGAAGCCGGTGCCTGCACAGCGGGTATGGACCCATCCAAGGTAGAGACATCCGCAGGTTCAACAGCTGAAGCATCTCGGGGTATACCGGACTCTGAATGTGTCTCAGTAGAGGCCTGCGAATCTGAAGTAGCAGGTATCAGGGGCTGTGAAAGCACCTCTCTGTGGCTTTGGACCTAGGCAGCCTGTCTCTGTCTTTATCTTTCCGTTTTTTTCGGAATGTCCGTAGTTGGATGGCTTTCCGAAGACAGACATATCAGGATAATTGAACCGAGCACCAAAATATTTAGAAGTGAAAATATACTGATGACAGATAATTCGAGGTTTAAACAAGGAACAAAACCCGACAGCGTGGTACGTCGTGGTCAGGGCCTAGGCAAGGAATACTTTAGGAATGAAAATCTTTGAGGTATTTGCTTTCCACAAGAAATGCAATTATTTACTTTTACTGACAATGGTTTACAGCAAGAAAAAGTTTCCCCAAAGGGGTACTTAGCTTTTAGTTGAAGACTTCGGTTCTGAAATTTCAAAAAGAAAATTTCAGGAGTCGGCCGACCGGCACTTGCCAACTGCTTCTGCTTCAAGCACCGCACGGCAAGAAAGACTGGTGGTAATGGCATTGGCTGCATGTTTTATACCCCTGACGGCCTGACATCACAGGAAGAGAGCGCAACTGATGCAGGACCCAAGACTTTGTTAATCAGGCCGACTGAGGGCTACTGCAAGCAAATAACCCAAATGTGATGACTGCAACAGTGAAACACGAAGAACATCCCTTGGTTTCCACTGATCTTTTAAAGCCACTAGGCCCTTCTACACTACCATCAGTTCTTTCGTTTATGTGCTAATGTCTGAACTGATCTCATCTGCTCTGGGACTGAAGTTGTTGGAAATAAGCCCTACCAGTCAGTCTCTGAAGCATTTGTGGTTAAACTTTGGCCCTGAGGGATGAACCTGAAGGGGAGACTGAGGCTCTCGGCACATGCCAGTGTCCACCATGCAAATTCCTCCTTGAGGCATGGCATCAGCTACACTTTTGTCTCCAGGGACTGTGAGTGCTGGCACCACAGATTCTTGAGGTACCAGAGGAGCTTCCTCATGTGCAACCTGACCAGAGGGATCATGAGGACACAAGATGCTATGTAGCCTCTTGCTCTGAGGAATTCCCTGGCCGAAAGGCATTCTCTCTGCATAATGTTTTAGAGATATTGAGTCAAGAAGGGAACCTTTACTGGAGGAAGGAAGGCCTTTAGAAGGGCGGAATCCAAAACAATCCCTGGGAAAACTATTCTGGTGGATGGATCTTTGTTGGATTTGCGAAGATTTAAGTTGAACCCCAAGGAGGTGAGCAGGATCTAAGTGAAGGTCAAATCCTTGAGGAGCTTTGACTCATGGCTTGAATGAGGCAGTTTTTCAGATGGGGATAAATCTGGATCCTTCTTGTTCTGCAGAATGTGATCACAGGAGCTAAATACTTTGTGAAGACCATGGGAGCAGTACACAAGCCAAACAGCAGTGCAGAGAATTGAAAGTGACTGGTACCTACTCTGAATCGAAGACAACTTCTGCATGATTCCTCTTTAGGAATATGCAAGTAAGCATCCTTTAGCACAAAGATGATCTTTAATGGCTAAGAGGCTATCATGGGAAGAAATTTTTGAAGAGTCAACATTTTGAATTCTGGTACCAGAAGGACTGACTGAGGTTGGACAGGTCTAGAACTGGGCACCAAGAACCTTCATTTCTGGGAACCAGTAATAGCTTGGAATAGAACCCCTTCCCTATTTGGTGTTCTGGTACTGGTTCCACTGAGCCCTATGAGCACAGGTTGTGAATCTGAGAAAGAGCCTCTTCTCTAATTTTGTGGAACATCTGGTTAACCTGAGCATCTTAATGGCTCTTTTGAAAGTGAGCTTATAACCGTATGAGATAACTTTCACAGCCCACTTGTCTGAAGTAATGAGGGACCAGTTTTCTTTGAAAAGGAACAGCCTCCCTTCTAGCTTTCCTCATGTCTTTTCTGGAGACAGCTGGGGGCAAGTAGGGCAGAGAGTCATTGCTGCTTTTTGCCAGGGCACTGTGGCCTAAAACTCCCGTCTGGGGGTTCCTGAGGACCACTGCCTTGGGCTTTTTGATTGCTGCTGCCTCTGAGGCCTCTCTCAAGAAGCTTCCTCTGACCACCGGAAACGACCAGTGTTTAGTGGGAAAATTCCTACTAAATCTAGATGGCTGAACATGGAGGAAGTCCTTGATAGTTTTCATAGTTATATTCTTTAGCACAGCCTCAGCCTTTGGCCTAAAAAAAAGCCCTTATTCAGGGGTGCATCAAGAAGTTTGGATAAGACAGTCTTGTAGGGTCTGTTCCCTATGCCAAGCATGCTGTCAACTGACAGAGTCAGATAGAGGAGCTCAGCAAGAGTCCTCCACAGCATCATAGCCGCAGTGCAATGACAACCACCTGGGAGGTGGCATGGCAAAGGTCCAACAATTTCTTAGCAATGTTACTGCCCTCCAGGGAAGATGCTTTTTGCTTCATTTTATCTAAAATACTTTGCTGGTATTTTATCATATGAAACTGGCAGTTAAGCGCCATTATGGTTAAGGTAACAGAAGTGTAGACTTTTTTGCCAAATCTAAGAAGGGCCCTGGTTTCTTTATAAGTAGGTAAAGGCTACTTAGAAGAGCTGGTGCTTACTCCCTTGGGATCTGGAGTGACAACCACTGGGTCAGCAGAGGGGTTTTTAAAGAGGTAGTTATGAGAGTCCAGCACCCTGTAAAACCTGTCTGGTTTCAAGGGGCTGGAGGCAGAGTGTCTGGGTTCAAGGAAGAGACCATAAAATCATCCTCTACCACCTCCAACACAGGAGGAATATCCAAAGAGTTGTGTTCTGGGAGGTCAAGGAATTTCCTAAACCTCTTTTTAGATTGTGGGTATTCTTGTGCCTCCCACTGGAAACGTCCCCTCATGGCATGGAGTGTTTCCCCAAAAGTTATGTCTTCAGGAGATGAAGCTGAAGGCAGATTCTCCACAGAATCTTAATCTTCAAAGGAAGTACGGAAGGATCCCTCCTCAAAGGCAGACTCCTCCTGGTCAGGATCATCACTTGAATCAGGAGGTCCAGATAAAACTTAAGGGGTAGGATCCTCCCTGGGGAAGACATCAAAGGGGGTTGCCTAGCTCTGACTAAGGAGATAAGGTCCTCAGCTAACTTGATCAGGTCTTGCTGATAACCTGCTGAGAGGGAGCCGGTAGGCCTAGGCATAGGTCATGAGGAAGAACTCTTCTTGGAAGTAGCTTTGGGCCTAGGTATGTCAGCTATCCTGATGCCAGTCTCTTTGTAAGAGAGAACTGATGCAGGCTGACGTGTCGAAGAAATGTTGCCAGTACAAGATCGCTCACTGGAAGTAGAGATCTTCAGAGCAACTCCTGACCTGACAGACCAACTGATAGCTAAAGCCTGAACAGAAGTTGAGAGACCTGACAGCATGTCAGAATCCGCAAGAGTCCCGACAGAGGCCTGTACCACCACCACGGTCTTAGAAGAGGGTGTGAAAGCACCTCGCCTCTCTCAGCGATAATGAGCCTTGGGGGACTGGCAGACGGTGAATGGTTGTCAACAGAATACCTAAGCTTGGGTCTTTTTTCCTTGTCCTTCTTACGCTTAGGGAACACAACCGTGGGATGACCAGAAGACCCCATCGAATGATGCGAACAAGATTGCAGACTAAGATACCTAGCTAAGATTTCGGCCCGACACTTCAGTCCTATAACTGAAAAGGGTGCAAAAACGGCAACTTGGGACCTCGCGATCTGGGCCTAGACATATGACACACAAAGTATGAAAGTTTTGGTATGGGATTTACTTACCACAGCAGAGACCATTATTAACCTTATCTGACAAATTAAAGCAAGAAATAGTGTACCCCAAAGGGGTACTTACCTTTAGAAGACTTCCCCCTGGTGTGGACCGACCGATGCACTGAAATACTGCTTCGGGCTCTGATGGCAAGAAAAGACTGATGTCATGGGGACGGCTGGCTCTCTTTATACCCATGTGTACTGATTTCAGGGTAGGACGTCTGCTGGCCTTATACTTGCAAGTAAATAAAGTAAGTGTTCAGTTTTAGCTTGTGGTTCTGGATTACCTCACCTCAGGTTTCGTGCCCACTGAGTGGCACAGAGCTACAGTTATCCCACTCCACAAGGGGGGATCCACCTTGGATCCCAGAAACTTCCATCCCATCAGTCTGACGAGGCTTATCTGCAAGGCCATGGAGCGTATTATCATGGAACTTATAAACAAAGACATTGGCAACCTTCAAACACTGGACCCCACCCAGTTTGGGTTCGTGAAGGGCCGATCTTGTCTCCTGAACCTGACTGACTTCTTCGAATCAGTCTCCAGAGCCATGGACAAGGGTAAGGTGGTCCACACAGCCTATCTAGACCTTGCAAAGGCCTTTGACACCATCCCCCACTCTGAAATCATAGATAAACTTACTAATCTGGGCATTAATCCCTATTTCAGCCAATGGGTTGCTAACTGGCTTACTGATAGAACCCACACTGTAAAAGTAGCAGACTCCAAATCCAGCTCCAGACACATGGAGTACCTCAGGGTTCAGTCCTGGGACTGCTCTTATTTGGCATCTACTTCTCTGAAGTACAGGCCAACACTAAGGGACTCTGGCTAACAAAGTTTGCAGATGACTGCAAACTGGGAGCCTTTACTGAATCCCCAAATGATGTGGATACTCTATAAAAGGGCCTTACAGAAACAGATGCTTGGTGCCAGAGAAATGGGCTCAAGCTCAATGCCAAGAAATGTATAGTTATCCCCTTTAGGAAAAAACATGTATCCGTGAATTACCATATAGGTGGCAGTACACTAAACACCAAAAGTGTGATAAGAGACTTAGGATCACAGGTAGACAGTGGTCTCACCTTCGATAACCACATCACCACAACAGTCAGGAAATCCTTCTATGTGGCACACCTCATCACTAAGGGCTTTTCATCCAGAAAAAAGGAGGTCATTGTCCCACTGTACTCATCCCTCATTAGACCCATTATAGAATACAACACCCCGTTTGGTATGTACCTCTCAAGACATCCGCAACAACTGGAAAGGCCGCAGAAATGCCTCACTAAAAGAATTACATGCCTAAAGCAGATGCCCTACACTGACCACGTTAAAAAACTCCAGCTATACTCTGTCGCATATCGTCTACTCAGAAGCTATCTCTGCTTAACATACAAGGCCATGTCAAACCCAGAGCTGTTGGACATGCTACACAAAGAAATCCCAATCCCTCAGAGCCACAAGGTCCAGGGATCTAAACCTTGTCATCACAATAAACAAAACATGCTGGAGGCATAGGTTCCTGACCCAGAGACTCCCCAGACTCTGGAATAGATTGCCCATACATGTCAAGCAAAGTGTCTCTTTGGCCCTCTTCAAAAGGAACCTTGATGATTGGATGAGAGAAAGGAAATTCACCCCGGGGATCACGTCAGTCGCCCTGCTAGACAAGGGTCCAGGGAAGTAAATAGTGTGGGAAGAAATAACCAGGGAATTGTTATGGCTAGGCCTGTATAGGCCCCTAGGGCTGATAGCCTAGTACCAACCTATGAACCTTTCCTGTATTTTACTTCCTTTTGGTGTGTCCAGATTTGACATACAACATATACCCTTGTGTTTTGTTTTGTTACTGTGGCATTCTCTTTTCAACATGAGCCTCTCATGCCATCTTCCCTCTACTAGCAATGTACAGCAACGGTCTGACATATGCAAGATCTGACTGAAATTTGTCAAAATTTGCTGCTACAGGATATAGATGATTCAGTGACTGATGTTCACACTTATGGCATGGGCTTGGATAATGCATCTCTAAATTAATATAGAACTAAACTCAAAAGCTTTGAGATCAAAATGCAATTACTAAAAAGACTTCAATGGTAGTGCCTCAGCTTAATGCTTACTTGCAAACTAAAATGGTTCTTCAAGGACTACATATCATTAAGATGCTCACATACAGAGACAAACACCCTGAATTACTGAAAGTGGCAACTAAGAAATTTGAGTTGTTCTGCGCAATATATGAAGGCACTGAATTTGTTCTTTGAACCACTGGAAATTAGTTTAAAAACTGAGATGATAATAAGAGCTATAACGATCTAATTTCTGGTGCTGAATCTAACATGCATCCCACCTTGTTAACTGAGAAACGGGATAAGATCATGGCATTTGAACTCAAACGTACTGAAGTTAAGAGATGCAAATTGAAGAGAAATTAAAACGACCTTAAGAAAAGCAACATTTTTACATGGCCCAATTCTAATCAAGATAAAGTAAGGTGAGGCATTCTCATTTGGACAGTGAGCATTCTCACATGGAGGAGTGACCCACTGATCACACAGCATCTTCTATAACTCTTCCTACAAAGTCACAAGTTGAACATGATTATGTGCAACCTTCAACTGAAGTTTCTAAAAAAAAAATGTTCAAACGGTTATTGATGCCAACATCGTTACTGCACTGGATCCATTGGATTTTCCAGTTCTTCAGCAAGAATCACTCTCTACCACCATTACGTTAGCGCAGCAACAGCCATTGGGGATGAGAGAAGAAAGTAAAAACCGACAAACCTCCACTAGCAAGAAGTCAGTCGAAGCGTTAAATTGTACGGTTTCTGATCCTTTGTCTAATGGACACAACACACACATTCATGGTACTGTTTTAACTTGCCTAAATGTGAGCTTAATGAACATGAACATGCTATATTAAATAAAGGTTTACCCTTTATACCAGTGACCACAGTACACATTTCTCAGATACTGATTCAATTTAAACTACATATTAAAAATCTTAATGAGAATTTTATTTGTTGATAATGCTGAAATTTCTAATACAGACTGTGAAAATAGTAGTACATTTACGCCTACTAGCAATGCTGTAGTTTCAGCCTTTGAACCTTGAACCTTTCAACTTTGTTACTTAAGAAGTTAACTTGTGACTTTCTGCCATTTCACACTGAGCTAATCGGAGGAAGTCAGAGGAAGGGCTCTGAGCTAACTAATCTGTGATATATAACATTAAGTATCCAGTTTTTTGTTTATTTCTGAGTTATTTACAGCACTTTTATTTTACTCACTGTGTGTGAGGTATTAAGTAGAATTTTCTACAATTGTTAAGCATCTGGTTGGGTTTGTTTGTTCTGATTTTTGTTTCCCACCCTCTATCCCTCTTGGTATCCTCTTTTTATACTTGGTGGCTTTGCAGTTGCACGCCCCTACTGTAAATTTGATCTGGGACACTCCTCCCAGTCTAGTGTCATTACCTCATTCTACCTATTCCAGGGAGAACATTTGAAAAGGCCAACCCAGTTAGCTTCTGCTCCTCCTTTCCTCTTTCCACTTTACAAAAACAAACAAAAAAAAAATTTCTAAGCTTGTTTCCTGCCTTTCCTATAAATTGCCTAGCTCAGATAGAGATTTGCTGTATCCAGGACTGTTTGTAATCTTCTGATCCCCCAATTCTTTGTGTGTTGGAAGGAAGCCTTCTAGCTTAATTTTGTTTCTTAGAACTAGCCAGTACTCAAATCTGTTTCTTTGAGCTCAGCACTTGTTCAGAACTCATTGTAAGCACTAAAGCTACAAATTACTACAGCACTCAACTTTCCTCACTTGTCTAGAGGAAAACAGTTTGTAGTACTTAATAAATAAGCACCTATCCAGGCATGTCTAAGGGTCAGCTCCCCGTGTTTTCTCCTGTCTACCTGATGAATCTGGGCATCTTGGGGCAATGCAGCAATTGCCTCAGGTACACAGAAAACCCTCTCCTCCTACCACCCAACACTACAACCTGAGAAAGATGCACTTATATAACCAAACTGGAAGCAAAGCTCTCTTCACCCAAGACTGGACTAGACAGTCAAAAGGAGAAGGGAAACACATGCACCACACCACACTCATCACTTAGTCCCTCAAAACCTACACCACCAAAGCAGACACATAGAAACAAAAAACACACAGCTACATTCGCGGAGACTCTCAAAAAAAATTTACCCAAGCAACAGTGACCTCCAAAGAAGAAACGCAAGCAACCTCCACCCCCCAACACAAGCCAAATGACACACAGCCCACAAACTCAGTCTGCCACTCAAACACAGCCCATAAGGCATAAAAACGTACTTAGCACTCTAGTCATAGGTGACTACAGTCAGGCACACTGATGTTCCACTCACCAGGCTAAACAAGGAGAAAGTTCCTGTCAGGTGCCAGGCTCCACCACATAACGCATGCACTTACGTCACTCCACAGCAAGTACAAATATGACTCTCATTGTCCATGTTGGTGTGAATGACCTGAGACGTACCTCCCTGGACTACATGAAAAGAGACATGGAGGAGCTTTCTGATCTTGTAGCCCAGGCAGGTATGACCCTAGCCCTGAGTAGCATCCTGCCATCACCCATAATGAAACCACAGTACAAGGACAAAATGATTGACTTCAACAACTGGCTAAGCTTTTGGTGTCATTCTAAGGGGATTCAGCATCTGTCTGCCTGGGATGACATGATTGACAAACCACGATGCTTTGCCAGAGATGGCCTGCACCTGTCGCCCTTGGGATTCCGGATACTGGCTAAGGCTCTTGCTACCCCTATAATGCCTTTTTTAGGCAAGATTCAAATGACAAATTCACCACCGTAACAGGTACAAGCAAGCAAAATCTGAAGGTAATGCTACTTAATGCTAGAAGTCTAAACCTCAAAATGTGCTCACTCAAGGCACTCCTTAAAATGGAGAACATAGACATTCGTGCAGTGACAGAGACCTGGTTCAAGGCTCCAACCTGGACCGAAGCACTAAAGGCAGAGGTGTGCCCATATTCATTAAGGATATCCACACCTCCAGGCTAGTTGCTCATCATAATGCATCTGAGATTATCCAAGCGCAACTAACACTGGGCAAGACCGCAATGCAAATTGTAGCTTGCTACAGATCCTCCACCATGCCCCCAGGATTACCACTCCTCATTTCTTGATACACTGGAAAATATTAGGGTACAACCTAACACCCTAATAACGGGCGATTTCAACTACCCCACCATTAACTAGGAAAACAACTCATGTACCAACTCTTGTGCTCAACGTTTTCTGAAATTCATAAATTCCAATGCCTTGGATCAACTTATCCACACCCCCATCAAGGGCAGCAATATCCTAGACCTGGTCATTACCAACATGGGAAACTGGTGTTCCAAGAAAAATAAATCCAAGGCAGGAAGCCAAACCAAAGGCAAGCTGATGCTTTATAAAAATGTTCAGAAAACAATCTGATACTTTATTGTGAAACAGTAAAAACAAGCGCTTTCGCTCGGTCTCTGCCGAGCTTTATCAAGTTAAAAATACAAAGTGCAACAAAGCTTTAAATACATTGTGGCTGCTTGTTAATCAACTAAAACTTGAAATTACTAAATTATTAAATTATTAAGACTCAAACCTGGTACATAAAAAACGATGCTGTGTCAAACCAATTGAGACAAAAACATCCTAATAATGTCACAAAAAGGTGTACTTTTGTGAAAATGTATTCATGTGAAGAAAATTATTTGACAAAGCCAGAAAGATAAATTGTTATAAATAATAGTTGAAGTATACATAAATGAAATAATGATGATAATGAAAATAGTAATAAAAATAAAAATAAAAAAAAATGAAAAATAATAATAAAGGATGAAAATACTAATAAAAATAAATACTAATGAAAATAAATACTAAAAACTAATGCCTCTAAGGCACATATTGTCCGAGACGTCAAGACATTGTCAAAACATTGTCGCAACCATCATAAAATACCATCAAAATACAAAAATATGCAGGAATACACAGTATATGTATATGTAAATGTGTATTTAAAAATGTATTTAGAAAGAAATCCCTAAATAATAAAATATTAGAATGTTGTGTGCTCAATGTATACAGTAAATGTTGGTCTGAAATATGAAATAATCCAAAAACAATTAACAAAAATAAAAGAATAAATTAAAATAAATTGTTGTCATGTTCCACATGGGGATTTTTTGTCAACAATGAGTGAGCTTCTCATAATCGGGCCTTTCTTAATTTAAGGGCACTGTTTATATTGATGTTGTCATTTAATCCGGGGTGTCTGCCTGCATCCAATTTAAGTTGCCATATGAGTTCCCTGCATTCGAGGGTTGTCTCCCAATCACCTCCCCTAGCATCCGGCATAACTTGCTCCAACACAATGAATTTAAGATCAATCTCGGGGCAGGTGAGGGAGTGCTTATAAAATGCACTGGACTAATGTTTACTTAAATCATAAAAATGCTCATAGATTCTTTTCCTAAGTGGCCTCTCGGTTTTGCCAACATAAAAGCTTGAACAAGTGGTGCAGAAACCTAATCAGACAACCCCTTTGCTTCCACAGGTGTAATGGTGGTGTGATTTGATGCTAAAGTTCATAGAGGAAATATAGAGAGTAGAAGCATTAATAATAGCATGGCATTGATTGCAGGACCCGCATTTGAAAGTACCTAATCGTAAATTAGAGGTGTTAACCTGGGGGACAGATTTTCTTTCAAATAGTTCTTTAAAGTTAATATTCCTCTTTCTTACAAATTTGGGATGTACTGGTAGTGAATCTTTGAATTCTTCATGGAAGGTCAGTACAGGCCAGTGCCTCATGATAATCTCCTCGATCTTAGGAGAGTTACCAGAGTAGGTGTAGATAAAGCTACTCCGAAAAATGTCAGGCATCACAGTAGTGCTGTCTGTACCAAGAGGTTGCTCTGTACCAAGAAGTGGGGGAAATGTTGTTTCTCTATTATCAATCACTTCCTTAGCTAAGGAGGTGATGAGGGAGAAAGGATATCCCCTGTCTATAAACAAGGACTGCAAAAAGTGTATTTTATCCAAAAAATCAAAGCTCTGATAAACTGACCCTTAACAATGCCTTTTTTTCTGACAAAATGGGTGTCCACTTTGAAAATGCAAATATGAATTAGAGAAGGTGGGTTTCCTATATAGCTTAGAAAGAAATGTTAAATTATTATAGTCTTTGTATAAAGTCACATCAAGATAATGAAGTTCATTTTTATTGATGTTGTGAGTAAACACCAAAAAAGGAGTGCTGGAGTTGATGTAACTAAAAAAGTCCAGAAATTGGTTAAGGGTGCCATTCCACAGGATACAGATGTCGTCTAGGTATCTTCTGTAGCGAGTTAAATATTGAACCCAAGTGGTAGAAAAAATGAACATCCGTTCCCATCTGTGTAAAACTACGTTGGCACAGAAAGAGGCACAAGAGGCTCCCATGGCCACACCTTTCTTTTGTCTAAAAAGCTCACCATTAAAAAATATAAAGTTGTTCTGTAATAAGATTTCAGTTTATCAGAGTATCTAGGATGTGCAGTACTACTGTTGATTTTTTGGATGAAATACACTTTTTGCAGTCCTTGTTTATAGACAGGGGATATCCTTTTCTCTCTCATCACCTCCTTAGCTAAGGAAGTGATTGATAATAGAGAAACAACATTTCCCCCACTTCTTGGTACAGGGCAACCTCTTGGTACAGACAGCACTACTGTGATACCTGTCATTTTTCGGAGTAGCTTTATCTACACCTACTCTGGTAACTCTCCTGAGATCGAGGAGATTATCAGGAGGCACTGGCCTGTACTGACCTTCCATGAAGAATTCAAAGATTCACTACCAGTACATCCCAAATTTGTAAGAAAGAGGGATATTAACTTTAAGGAACTATTTGAAAGAAAATCTGTCCCCCAGGTTAATACCTCTAATTTACGATTAGGTACTTTCAAATGCGGGTCCTGCAATTAATGCCATGCTATTATTAATGCTTTTACTCTCTATATTTCCTCTAGGAACTTTAGCATCAAATCACACCACCATTGCACCTGTGGAAGCAAAGGGGTTGTCTACTTAGGTTTCTGCACCACTTGTTCAAGCTTTTATGTTGGCAAAACCGAGAAGCCACTTGGGAAAAGAATCTATGAGCATTTTTATGATTTAAGTAAACATAAGGAGTCCAATGCATTTTATAAGCAACTCCCTCACCTGCCCCGAGATCGATCTTAAATTCATTATGTTGGAGCAAGTTATGCCGGATGCTAGGGGAGGTGATTGGGAGACAACCCTCGAATATAGGGAACTCATATGGCAACTTAAATTGGATGCAGGCAGACACCCCGGATTAAATGACAACATCAATATAAACAGTGTCCTTAAATTAAGAAAGGCCTGATTATGAGAAGCTCACTCATTGTTGACAAAAATCCCCATGTGGAACATGACAAACAATTTATTTTAAGTTATTTTAATTTATTCTTTTATTTTTGTAAATTGTTTTCAGATCATTTCATATTTCAGACCAACATTTACTGTATACATTGAGCACACAATATTCTAATATTTTATTATTTAGGGATTTCTTTCTAAATACATTTTTAAATACACATTTACATATACATATACAGTGTATTCCTGCATATTTTTGTATTTTTATGGTATTTTATGATGGTTGCGACAATGTTTTGACAATGTCTTGACGTCTCGGACAATATGTGCCTTAGAGGCATTAGTTTTTAGGATTTATTTTCATTAGTATTTATATTTATTAGTATTTTCATCCTTATTTATTATTATTTTTCATTTTTTTTTATTTTTATTACTATTTTCATTATCATCATTATTTCATTTATGTATACTTCAACTATTATTTATAACAATTTATCTTTCTGGCTTTGTCAAATAATTTTCTTCACATGAATACATTTTCACAAAAGTACATCTTTTTGTGACATTATTAGGATGTTTTTGTCTCAATTGGTTTGACACAGCATCGTTTTTTTATGTACCAGGTTTGAGTCTTAATAATTTAATAATTTAGTAATTTCAAGTTTTAATTGATTAATTAACAAGCAGCCACAATGTATTTAAAGCTTTGTTGCACTTTGTATTTTTAACTTGATAAAGCTCGGCAGAGACCGAGCGAAAGCGCTTGTTTTTACTGTTTTACAATAAAGTATCAGATTGTTTTCTGAACATTTTTATAAAGCATCAGCTTGCCTTTGGTTTGGCTTCCTGCCTTGAATTTATTTTTCTTGGTCCTGTCTGCTTTTTTTGGAAACTGGTGTTCCACACTAGAGGTCAATTCCTCGTTGGTCAGACCGACCACAAGCAAATCATCCTAGACATCCACATTCCCCACCCCCACCCACCATTAGGGAAACCACCGTAAAACATTTCTCCAAAGCCAACCTCACGCTTCTTAAGACAGAAGTCGCAAACTTCACGACACCCATGCTGACGGACAACAGAGATACGACTGCTGAATCCTATACAACTGCATTTTATAAGCACTTACACGAGTGCATGGATCGTGCAATCCCTAACCGAACCAAGATGCTATCCCTCCAAAAAATGCTATCCTCCAAAAAATGGAAGCCAATCTGGTGGTCCCCTGCTATAAACGAACTCTACAACAGAAGAAAGAAACTGTTGCAAAAAAGAGTAAAATCCCATGATTGGAGGAACTCCATGGTCAGCTTCAGTAAGAAGCTGGGATCCCTCATAGAATCCTCCAAAGCTAGTTATGAAAACAAAATCGCCACTGACTAAAGACAACCACAAAGCATTCTATAGATATGTCAAGAATCTGAATGGCAATACTCAGATCTGCTCTGAGTTACACCACAATGGCACTAAATATACAGAACCAACTGATATTGCCAACATCCTGGCAGATGGGTTCAGTGCTAACTTTACCCCTCTCTCATCCCCTAAAGGGCCCATCTCTATACTGGAAGAATGCAAAGTACCTGTAATCACAGCTGCACAGGTAAAAAACACACTCTCCAAAGACAAGAACACAGCATCCATGGGACCTGACATCATCCCAGGCTGCGTTCTACATGAACTAGAGAACGAACTGGCACCCCACCTAAGTACCATGTTCTATCATAGCCTCACCTCAGGCTTTGTGCCCACTGAATGGCGCACAGCAACGGTTATCCCACTCCACAAAGGGGGAGCCACCATGGACCCCGGGAACTACCACCCCATCAGCCTGACGAGCATGGTCTGCAAGGCTATGGAGCGTATCATCATGGACCTTATAAACAATGACATTGGTAATCTCCAAACTCTGGACCCTACCCAGTTCGGGTTTGTAAAAGGCAGATCATGTCTCCTAAACCTGATAGACTTCTTTGAAGTGGTCATCAAAGCCGTAGATGAGGGTAAGGTGGTTCACACAGCCTATCTAAATCTCGCCAAGGCTTTCAACACCATCCCCCACTCTGGAATTATAGACAAACTCACTAAACTAGGTATAAATCCCAATGTCACAATATGGGTTGCCTACTGGCTCACGGACAGAACCCACAGTGGGAAAGTAGCAGACTCCAAATCCAACTTCAGACCAGTGACAAGTGGAGGACCACAAGGTTCAGTCCTAGGTCCTCTCCTGTTTGGTATCTACTTCTCTGAAGTACAGCCCAACACAGAAGGCCTTTGGCTACCAAAGTTCGCAGATGACTGCAAACTAGGAGCCATAATTAAAACTTCTAACGATTTGGACATCCTACAAAAGGGCCTTACTGAGACAGATGCCTGGTGTCAAAGCCATGGCCTCAAGCTCAATGCCAAAAAGTGCATTGTCATCCCTTTTGGTAAAAACTCTGTACCCATGAACTACCACACAGACGGTAGTCTACTTAACATCAAAAGTGTGATAAGAGACCTTGGGACACAGGTGGAAAGTAGTCTCTCCTTTGATAATCACATAACCACAGTAGTCAGGAAATCCTTCTACGTGGCACACCTCATCACAAAAGGCTTCTCATCCAGGAAAAAAAGAGGTCATTGTTCCCCGCTACTCATCACTCATTAGACCCATTATAGAGTACAACGCCCCTTTTGGTATGTACCTCACAAGACATCTACAACAAATGGAAAGGCCACAGAAATACCTCACAAAGGATTACCGGCGTCAAACAGATGCCCTATGCAGACAGTCTCAAAAAACTCCAGCTTTACTCTGTCGCATATCACTTACTCAGAGGCGATCTCTGCCTAACATACAAAGCTATGTCAAACCCAGAGCTGTTGGACATGCTCCACTTAAAGAAATCCCAATCCCTCCGAGCTACACGCTCTAGGGACCTAAACCTTGTCACCACAATAAACAGAATATGCTGGAGGGATAGATTCCTGTCCCAGACACTTCCCATACTCTGGAACAAACTACATATCTATATCAAACAAAGCTCCTCATTAGCATTCAAGAAAAATCTTAATGATTGGATGGGAAAAGGAAATTCACCCCGGGGATCACTTTTGGGGCTCTGCTTGACAGGGGCACAGGAAAATCATTTTCTAGGGTGGCAAAAGCCAGGGTACAGTTTGGCTGGGCTTATACAGGCCCTAGGGCCAATAGCCTAGTACCTACCTATGAAAGAGTTGTTGAAAATTAAATTTAATATCTTTATACAGCTACACACAAAGGAATGTTTCACAGCTTAACTAATGTTCAGTATGTTACAATATATTCATTCTTTTCAAATAATGATGCAATTATAATGGTTTTCCAAGACAGAAACTTCAAGTTGCAGAAATCAGTGTGTTCAAAGAGCTTCTGTTTGAGACCTTGAAGTACAATGGTAAGATCCCAAGGAAAAGACAGATCCTTAATAGGGGGTATAAGCAGAAAAAAACCCTTTCATAAAAGTCTTACATAATTTGGATTTTGAAAGAGAGGAGAGAGAGAGAGAGAAGGAAAATGAATAATCCTCCCCTACATGAAAATGGCCAATTGCTGTCAGTTACAGCCTTCTGGTGAAGAAGCTGGCACCCTCTCAAAACTAAACATAAGAACATAAGTACAGCTGAAATAGGGTCTGAAAAGGGATAGATATTCTGTTCAGCTGCCCAAACTGAGAATCTCTTCCACTTGCTTTTATAAACCTTTTTTGTGGAGGGCTTCAAAGAAGCAAGCCGGGAACGGGTAAGCTAGGCTAGACTTTGGCACAACCATTAGAAGTGGAGAAACCAAGTGGTCAATCAGAGGGATCTGAGATTAGGACGTATCTGTGCTGATGGATGGGAAATTAGATCCTGTCTGGTATACAGAATCCATGGAGGATACTTGATGCAAGACCATAGGAAGGTGAACTACACTTGATGAGGCTAGAAGGGGGCGATGAGGATCAATGTACTATTCAGCC
The DNA here is from genome assembly GCF_019279795.1 of Protopterus annectens. Lineage (NCBI taxonomy): Eukaryota > Metazoa > Chordata > Ceratodontiformes > Protopteridae > Protopterus > Protopterus annectens. The sequence continues at coordinate 1,619,148,101 of NC_056731.1, forward strand.
TGAAGGCTTTCTGTAGTACTTTCAGAATCAAGAGTATTGGCGGGTAAGCATACAGGAGACCTGGAGGTCAATCATGGACTAGGTGACTGCATGATTGGGGGGGATCAGAGCTTAGTACTTGCTGCACTTGTTCAGGGGAGAGGCAAAGAGGTCGTAGCAAAGTCGGTCTGGTTGGCTGAACATCTCGTTCACTACTGACTGATTCAGGGACCACTCATGGGGACACAGAATGTATCTGCTTAGTCTTTCCGCCAGCACGTTGGTCTCCCCAGAAATGTGCATTGCAATGAAAAAGTGTCTTGAAGAGATTGCCCATTCCTACACCCTCATGGCCTCTCTGCACAATGGGTATGACCGGGATCCCCCTTGTTTGCTGATGTACCAAACTACTGCTATGTTATCTGTATGAATGGTTACCATACACAGAGGGAGCCAGTCATGAAAGGCTTGTAACGTTAAAAGGACTGCTCTCATCTCCACATATTATACAGGGAAGCATCCGTGGTCACACTGGCTACTAGGGTGGAGAGATAAGGGCCTGCCCAGGTACAGGTCATTCGATAGCATCCACCATCAAAGGTGGCGCCTGCAAATTGGAGTTAGTCTGAAAGGAACAGATACAGGTTAGCATAAGATGGACCACTGAACTGATAGAGTTCATTGCAGGACCCACTTATAACATCCTGCCAATGGTAGGAGTATGGCTGCTGACAGATCCTAGGGCTCCCAAACTAAATGTGCAGGTGAAATACTACCGGACCGTAGTGGAGTGGTTGTGTCCAATAATGCTTGAACTTGTTGCCTTAGAGATATTACACAGTGTGGGGGTAATGCAGCTATCTGCGTGATCATATTCAGTTGCGTTCCTATGAACGCTATGCCTTGCACAGGTGACAATTTTGACTTCGCCATGTTTATTGCAACACTTAGCAGGTTGAAGGTTTGTAGTAGGTACTGAATGACTTGAAGAAACTGATGCCTTGTTGGTGCAGTTAGGAGCCAATTGTCCAAGTATGGAAACATCTAGACTCCTTTCACTCTCAGGTGAGCTGCCATTACTGACATGCATTTGGTAAACATCCTGGCGGTGGTGGGGGAGTCCAAAGGCAGTGCTCTGAATTGGTAATGCTTGGCTCCCAGACACAAGCGCAAATGTCTCCAGGAGTACCTGTTTATCTTGATATGACACTACGCATCCCGGAGATGTATGCAGCACACCAAATTGTCCTTCCGCAGCAGCGGTGGTATGGAGTGAACTGTAACCATGCAGAACTTCGACTTCTTGTAAAATAGGTTCAGACTGCTCAGATCCAAGAATGGTTGCAGGTGTCCTATCTTTTTGGAACCAGAAAGAAGCATGAACATGCTTCACATTCTTTTTGTTTGGTCGGGACAGAGTGGCTCTCTTTTCTAGAGGTTTTTGAACCTCAAGGATGGCATTCTCCCTCTGACTGGGTGGCACATCGGAGAGATTCCTCCTGGGGCTTGGTGGTGGAAGGAAAAGGGGAATACAAAAAACTCTAGAAATAATGTTTAGTACTCAGATGTCTTTGGTCGCATTTGTCCAGTCATCTAGGTGCAATGAAAATCTCCCCCTGACTGCCTCCAGAGTAGGTCAGACAGGCAACACTTCAGGTGCACTGGCAAGGCTTATTAGAGAAAGGTTCTCTGAAGCCCTAATTTTGCATTCCTCTTCTGCCTCTACGGTGGTATCTGCCATTGAATCCTCGTGCTTCTTTGACTGATGGACCAAAAATAGAAGAACCATCAAAGGGAGCACTGATGGACACCTTAAAGAATTCGCAAAACTGCAAAGCCCATTCAGGCATGTCTTCTAAGAACTATGCCTGTACCGGCTGCCCTAGAGGTTCCCTCTGCAGCAATACACATCAGCCTCATTAAGAAATCAGATATGGAGAAAAGACTGGCCAAGTGAGGAGATACCTTCTTGAGGTCCTCCTCTAATAAAGACGCTGCCAGAAAGTTAAAAAGTTTCTTAACCAGATCCCTCTGCAGAAGTGTGAACTGTGTCAAGTAATTCAGTGCTCTCAGTGTAAAGGTAGATGAGGCATAAATGCACTTCCCGTGTCTGTCCAATGCACGAGAGTCCTTGTTTGGGGGTGGACAGTGGAGCTCTGTTCTGCTAGCTCCTTCTTGGAGGCTGCAGACACCACAATGGCATCAACTGAAATACCCTTGCCCGAGTATAAGTGATCTGCAGGGGGCTGAGGTACTTAACTGCACACTTGGGGATATGCTCCATGGTGTCTAGCTCATTCCACACTCGGAGGGAAACCAAGTCAATAAGTTTGTCCACTGATTGAGTCACCCAGGACCTAGATGGGCACATCCCAAAGGCCTCCAGGAAGACAATCCTCATAAGAAGGGGGTTGGGACGACCATCTACCCTTCTGTTTCAGGATCTCTAAAATATTCCCAAAGGAGAAGTCATCAGGTGGCGATAGGGGGACCCTTCTCCCTCATTAAAGTCAGTATCTTCTGTCAATGACTCCAAAGAGTCCAAGTGCTTCCTCTTGCACAGTCACTTCCGATGAACCTCCCCATGGGGAGGGGAATCCTCTGAGAGGAATCGGCCTGGTGACTGCATAGGACCTGGGGGGAAATGCATCTCGAACCCTTGAAGGCAGACACACCTGGGGAAACTCTACCAACCCCCAGCACCGAAGCTGCCAAAGGAGAAAAGGGAGAGTCAACCAGGGAGGTAGCACCTCTGAATAGCACTGGACCCAAACTGTCGACAGCCGAAGCCCCAAGGGAGAGAGACTGCTCTGACAAGATCGGAGCCAAAGTCAGCCCCGTGGACCCACTCTGCTCCAAAGGCATCAGACCAGAGCTAGTCTGGGACACTGCCAGAGTAGGGGAATGGTATATCCTTGGTTCCGATGATGGCACTCTCTCTGGTAATCCGGATCCTGGAGTTCCAATGTGACTGGTCAGATCAGAAGTGGAATTTGCTCTATGGGAGTTGGAGTTCTCATGGATCCAGGATGGGACGGAGGACGTGAGAATCCCTGACTGTACCCGAGCCTCGATTAAACTCTGCATCATCCTGTCCACATCTGCATGGGATAGCCGAGAGGATCTAGAGGAGGCTGAGGCGTGGGTAGATTTTGCAGGAGAATGGCTGGTCCAAACTGTCGGAGCCATGATGGCAATTTGCTCTAAATTGATGTACAGCTCCGAGACCTCAAATCCAAGGGCTTGGGATCCGAGGAGGACTTGCTCAGAGACTGTGAACTGCGTACTTGTATTATGTCAGACAGATCCGAAGGGGTTTTCCAAACCTATGTATAAGAATCTGATAATGTTCAGATCCAAGGAACAGTCTTGGGAGGTCTCAGTTCCATTGAATCCAAGAAACCTTTAGGATCTGATGAAGGCCGGGTGTCTGTATGATCCGAGGCAGCTGGTTCCAACAATTCTGGTGGTCTCTGGTACACAGGATGTAGCTCCCAAGGATTCTGAGGGGGTACATCTCTTCACCTCCTTAGAAGCAGCAGCTTTCATGGGGGTTTGAGCCCCAGAAGCTGGCAACAGACACTTTAATATAAGCTTGTTTCTATGATCTGAAAGGGAGCAAGGGTTAAAGGCTGTGTAAATACTACTATCGGCCTCTAGCTGCCGCCATCCAAGAAAACAGACTCACCTCTTGTAGGCATCCAAATGCGGAACTTTGTGCCCACAACAGATGCATCTTTTAAATCCTGTTGGTTTCTCAGACATGACTCCAAAACACACAATGAATCATGCACTCAGTCACACAACTCTCTTAGCACAAAAAAGCTAACTACAAAGCAAAGATTGCAGCAAAAGAATGTAGTGGAATCTAGGATATCCAAAAACTAAGTCCAGCAAACAAAAAGATGCCCAATGCTGACAGTAAGAACACTTTAATTCCAAAAAAAAACAGATAAAAAACAAACAAAAACAGGTAAGCGCTTTCACTACTGCTCGCTTCTTCAGACCTGAAGAAGCGAGCAATCGTGAAAGCACTTACCTGTTTTTATCTGTTTTTTGGAATTAAAGTGTTCTTACTCTCAGCAGTGGGCATCTTTTTGTTTGATACAAAGCAAAGATACTGAGAAAGGTTTTATTTATTTACTTTTGTAGGCAATGGGAAAGATGATAGAAGAAAAAGGACCTACAGACAGCTTACAGAGAAGGAAAGCATGTAGGAGGGGGAGGAGGAAACCCAAACACCCGCACACAAAAAAAAAAACTAACCTACTAACTTACAGACTAACAAACACAGACGGAGGATTGGGTAAGAGAGGAATAATCTAACAGCAATTCAGTGAAACCTAAGACAGAAAAAATTGACCAAGAAATGTAAAAACACTACTTATCTGCTTGAGAAAACAGAATCACATCTGTTTGAAGGCGGCAAACGAGATCTGAGGAGCTAGGGGAGAAGTGAGAGAGGAGTTTGAGGCTCAGATCATTAGTCTTTTGAAGCACCAAAGTCAGAGCAGAGATCAGATCCTAGGACCCCATCAGTGAGAAAGAATAAAATGGACATCATCAGATGTAGGTCTTAAAGCAGTTCACAACATTGCACAAAAGCATCCAGGCATGAATGCCACGACATCCTGAGTGAAAAGTGGCATCTGTCTCATTGGAACCGAGCCTCTAGCGTCTTAAGAGTCTCTGGGGACTGGTGGGTCCATCACATTCAAACTTTTCAGACACCAAGTTCCACTGAAGTCTTGTCAAATGAGTCAGGAAAGTTGAGTACATGCAACATGAAGGATGCAAAAGCATACATGTTTTACCTAACACCCAAAAGCCCAAGACTCCCTGTTGGGCAGGTGGACCAAAAAACTATCTTCTGAAATAGCTTTTTTCATTGCAACAACTAATACAATGACATCAACCGCTGGACCCTTGTGGTCCTGTGTGGTCTGTCCACAGGCGGCGCCAACATTCTATCTGATTTCTGAAAAATATTCCACTACATCAGATTCCCTCCAAGCTCTCAGACACACCTGGTCAGTAACAGCATCCGGAGGAAGGACTACACAGGATGTTGATGGGCCTGCACTAAAGCCTTCCAGAAACAGATTCCTTTTGGGAGGGGGCTTCTATAGTCAACCCCCATGCTGTTTCAACATTTCTATAATATCACCAAAGGAAGTCCTGCTGCAGTGGAATTTGGGGGCACCCTCCCCTTCATCAAGGTCAGTATACTCTGAGAAAGATTCACAAGGGAATCCACATAATTCCTCTAAACTCAAATCTTAGTCCCACTCCCCGAACAGGAAGTCCAGAGAAAAACTGGAAGAAAACGGGAGCCCTGAAGCCAGGGACACCTCAGAAAGTACAGTTGTGTACACTTACCATAAATGTAGATGTTCAAGTGAATTCACTGTTGCAGTCATTACATCTGGGTAATCTGCTGGCATGTTGCACTCAGTCGGCCTGATTAACAAAGTCTTGGGTCCTGCATCGGTTGCTGTCTCTTCTTCCATGACGTTAGGTCGTCAGGGGGTATAAAACATGCATCCGACGCCATTACATCAGTTTTTCATGCTTCAAATGTCAGGTGCCCCCTTAATGGGGAGCCAATAAAATAAAAAAACACAAAAATATACCTCCAACCAAAAGCAAATACACCAAAAAGGCTTTTAAGCATAGTAAAAGAAAGTAGAGGTATAGCCAGAGAAACGTAGGGGGCTGGCGGGAGGGTAACCAGGACTGCAACAGTGAATACACTCGAACATCTACCTTTATGGTAAGTGTACACAACTGTACTATGTTCTTCGTGTTTCACTGCTGCAGTCATTACATTTGGGTAGATTCCCAAAGCTATGGTTGGGAGAAGGTGTTTATATAGCATTAGGGCCAGCTATAAGGCGCTGCAAGACAGCAGTGGCAAAACCAGCTCTGGATTTAGAGAAAATTGGTAAATGATAATGCTTGGTGAAAGTATGTACAGAAAGTACAGTTATGTACACTTACCATAAATGTAGACGGAGTGTATTCACTGTTGCAGTCATTACATCTGGGAAATCTGCTGGCAGGTTGCCCTCAGTCGGCCTGAATAACAAAGTCTAGAGTCCTGCGTCGGTTGTGGACACCACTTCCATGACATCAGGTCGTCAGGGGTATAAAACATGCAGCCAACGCCATTTTATTCAGTTTTTCTTGCCCCAGATCTCAGGTGCCCCCCCAAATGGGGAGCAAAAATATACATATAAATAAACAGTAAATATATAAACGCACTTTTAGAAATATAAACTTTACCTTCAACTAAAAGCAAATGCACCACAAAGGCTTTTGAGTATAGTGAAGGAAAGTAAAGGTATAGAATGGGGGATGGCGGGTGGGTAACCTGGACTGCAACAGTGAATACACTCGAACATCTACATTTACGGTAAGTGTACACAACTATACTAAGTTCTTCGTGTTTCACTGTTGCAGTCATTACATTTGGGTAGAATCCCAAAGCTATGGATGGGAGGATAGAACTAAACAGCATTAGGAGCGGCTATAAGGCCCTGCAGGACTGCAGTGGCAAAGCCTGCCCTGGATTTGGAGAAAAGAGGTAAATGATGATGCTTTGTGAAGGTTTGAACAGAGCTCCAAGTAGCAGCTTCTAGAATGTCTTTGGTTGGGACCCCTCTGAGAAAAGCTGCTGAAGTAGACGCAGCCCTGGTGGAATGTGATCTGATCCCCTTGGGCACAGGTTTACCATGGTGCAAATAGCAGAAACAAATGCAGTGGCTTAGCCATTAAAAATAGTCTGCTTTGATACAGCCTTCCCCTTTGATCCTGCAGCAAATGCTATCAGCAGTTGCTCAGACTTTCTTAGCGATTTGGTCCTGTTTACGTAGAATCTCAGTTGTCTGTACATCCAATGAATGCAGAATCCGCTCCCCCTTGTTCTGCGGATTCGGGTAAAATGTTGGCAGGTGAATGGTCTGGTTAACAGCCAAATTGAATACCACTTTAGGCAAAAAAGAAGGATTGGTCCTGAGGGCCACCCTGTCCGGGTAAAATATAATGAAGGCTCCACTGCCATGAGAGCCCGTAGTTCTGAAACCCTTCTTGCTGAAGTGACTGCCAAAAGAAAAGCTGTTTTCCAAGATAGAAATTTTATATCCGCAGTAGCTGCTGGTTCAAAATGAGGCAGGGTGAGTTTTTCCAGCACAAAATTGAGGTCCCATGCAGGAGTTGGTGCTCTCCTGGGAGGCCTTAAATTCTTGGCCCCTCTAAGATACTGTTTAAGCAGTGGATGAGAAAAGAGGAGAGGATCTGTGTTGTAATGAGCCGAGATGGCAGAGGCATGGATTTTTACTAAAGAAAAAGATAGGCCCTTGTCAAGCATCTCAGTTAAGCATTGTAAAATCTGAGGAAAATTGGGCTTTGCTGTGTCTATTCCTTGTGCTTGGTTCCAAGCACAAAATCTCTTCCATTTATCAGTATAAGATTTTCTAATACTAGGCCTTCTGGCTCCCAAAATGACATCCATCACAGATTTACTGAGAGGTGTGCTTTGAATAATTAGTTGATTAGCCATGCTGCAAGATTCAGAGTTTGGAGCCGAGTGTGCAGAATTTGACAGCTCTGCTGAGACAGTAGATGAGGTATTTGATGCAAGTACCACGGAGGAAGGTGTGACACGTTCCTTAGAAGCGGGTACCAGTGCTGGCGAGGCCAGCCCGGAGCAATTAGGATCATTTTTGTTTTTTCCTGTCTGACTTTTAGTAAGACCTTGGAGAGTAGAGGCAGAGGGGGAAAGGCATAGACTGACAAGTTTTTCCAGCTGAATGACAGAGCATCCACTTTCCATGCTTTTTTGTGATGAGTTCTTGTGTGCAGAATTTGTCCAACTGAATTTTGGGGAGAAGCAAATAGATCTATGTCTGGGCTATCCCATTTCTGCGTTAACATGCTGAAGATTTCTGGATCCAGTTTCCATTTGTGCGGGTCCAAAAGATTTCTGCTTAGGTCATCTGCCAGAGTATTTTGCTTTCCTGGCAGGAATTGAGCTTAGAGATGTATTTGGTAAGTAAAGGCTGTGTTCCACAAGGCCATGGCTAGTCTGCAAAGGGGGTAGGAATGTGTACCCCCCTGCTTGTTTATGTACCACATAACTGTGGTGCTGTCTGTCTATCAGTAGTTATCCTGGATGAAGTAAGTCCTTGAAGGCTGTCAGAGCATTCTGAACAGCTAGCATTTCTTTCTGGCTGATATGCAGATGCATTTGGTTTGGGCTCCATTTGCCCTGAATGCATCTCCCTGCCAGGTGGGCCCCCCAAGCATAGGCTGTAGTTAGGGTTTGGGTGGCACGGGCTACAGTGAATGACAGTCCCTTGTTTTGGTGACATGTCTCTGCCCACCAAAGAAACTCCTGTTGTAGGCAGGGAATGAGAGGAATCATTGTTTCCAGGCTGTGACAATGTTGACTCAATAAACTTTTTAGGTACCACTGAAGTTTCCTCATATGCAGTCTCGCATATGGAATTAGTAGAATGCAGGATGCCGTGAACCCCAAAGCCTGCAGAATTTGTCTTGCAGATAAAGTACAGTTTTGTACCTACCATAAATGTAGATGTCCGAACTGGATAGCATCTGCAGTCATAACAAATGGGTTGTCCTGTCGTCAGGCAGCCCTTCGGTCGGCCGGATTCCAAAGTCTGGGTCCGGCTTCGGCTGATGTCGCGCTTCACCCGACGTCATCTCTGCTGGTCTTCGGGTATAAAGGCATCAGCCGACGCCATTTTCCTCAGTGTTTCTTGCCCCAGATGTCAATTGCCCTCTTGGAAAGCTAAATTTTGGATAAATGCCAATGTTTCCAAAACAGTAGAAGGCAAACACAAAAAATAAACATGTATGTACATATATACAAACAAATACACCATAAGAGACTCCCCCCCAGCTAGCTATTAGGAGGGTAAATACCCTAGGAGTACCGCAGAGGGGAAGGAGGGAGTAATCCTGACTGCAGATGCTATCCAGTTCGGACATCTACATTTATGGTAGGTACAAAACTGTACTATGTCCTTCATGGATGCATCTGCAGTCATAACAAATGGGTAGAATACCATAGCCAAACTAGGGAGGAGGAATAATAATTATGGTGTAGTCAGGATCCCTTGCAGTACAGCAGTGGCAAACCCTGCTCGGGATCTAGAATATAGAGGTAAATTATAATGCTTGGCAAATGTATGCACAGAGGTCCAAGTAGCCGCCTCAATAATGTCCTTGGTTGCCACTCCTCTTAAGAAAGCTGTGGTAGTGGCTGTAGCCCTTGTAGAATGAGGTCTTATGTTCTGTGGAATTGGTTTTCCATGGTAGGAGTAACAGAATCTTATGCAATTTCCTATCCATTTGGAGATTGTCTGTTTGGAAATTGCTTTTCCTTCCCTTCCTGATGCATAGGCTACAAAGAGCTGGTCAGTTTTTCTGTTACCTTTGGTTCTGTCCAGGTAGTAGCGTAACTGTCTATGTACATCCAAGGTATGCATTATTCTTTCACCTCTGTTTTGTGGATTGGGAAAGAAGGTAGGTAGGTGGATTGCCTGGTTTAAAGACACTCTGGATACCACCTTAGGCATAAATGTAGGATTAGTTCTCATGGACACCCTATCTTGATGGAAGATTAGGAAGGGTTGCACTGCCATTAAGGCCTGTAGTTCGAAACCCTCCTTGCTGAAGTAATAGCCAGTAGGAAAGCAGTTTTCCATGACAGGTGTTGTAGATCTGCTGTTGCTGCTGGTTCAAACGGAGGGAGTGTCAACTTTTCTAGTACAAAATTCAAGTCCCATGCTGGTAATGGTGGTTTCCTAGGAGGTTTTACATTCTTGATCCCTCTGAGAAACTGCCTGAGTAGAGGATGTGAAAAGACAGGAGGATCAAAGCTGTAGTCTGCTGAAATAGCTGATGCATGTATCTTGATGGAGGAATAGGACAGGCCTGTATGTAGAAGCTCTGCCAAGTACTCCAGAATGTTAGCAATATCTATGTTCGACACATCTTTTCCTCTTTCAGTACTCCAAATGACGAACCTTTTCTATTTTCCTGCATAGTTCCTTCTTGTTGAAGGTCTGCGGGCTTCAAGGATAATGTCTTTAACCCTTTGTGAAAGGTCTGGGTTAGTTACTGCTATGTGATGTTCCAGGCAGTCAGTTGCAAGGTTTTAGGTTTGGATGTATGATGTTGTAGTTGTTCTGAGTTAACATCAGAGGCATCAGGGTATTGACCACATTTTTCCGAGACATGCTCCTCAGCAATGCCTACCAGTATAGTCTTAGCCAGTTCGACGCTATCAGAATTATCCTTGGACGTTCCTCTTTGATTTTCAGTAGTACCTTGTGCATCAAGGGAAGAGGTGGGAATGCATATGCTGTCAGGCCTTTCCAGCTGAAGGATAGAGAGTCCACCTTCCATGCAAGTGGGTGGAATGTCCTTGTGCAGATTTTTTTGAGCTGGTGATTTTGTGGGGAAGCGAATAGATCTATCTGTGGCATTCCCCATTTCTTTGTGATGGCCTTGAAGATGTCCGGGTGTAGCATCCATTCGTGAGCATCCGAGGTGGTTCTGCTTAAAATGTCTGCTAGGGTGTTCTCTTTTCCCGGTACAAATATTGCCTGTAACTGGATGTTGTAGCTGAGAGCCAGATTCCAAAGGTCCAAAGTCATTCTGCATAGGGGGTAAGAATGAGTGCCTCCCTGTTTGTTGATGTACCACATGACTGTGGTGTTGTCTGTCCTTATCATCAAATGGCCTTCTTTGAGGAATGGTCTGAATTTTAGGATTGCCAGTTTTACTGCCAGCATTTCTTTTTGGTTTATGTGCAGGTGGTCCTGAGTCCACAGTCCTTGTACGCATTTGTCCAGCATGTGTGCCCCCCATCCTAGGTCTGAGGCATCCGTTGTGATGGTTTGGTTTGCTCGAAAGTTGTGGAAGGGTAAGCCTGGGTTTGACTGGCATGCCCGAGCCCACCATAGGAACTCCTGTTTTAAGCATGGGATTAGTGGTATTTCTGTTTCTAAGCTGTGCCTGTGTTGAGACCATAAATTCTTTAGGTACCACTGTAACTTTCTCATATGCAGTCTGGCATGTGGGACCAAGATTATGCATGATGCCATGAAGCCCAAGGCCTGCAGAACTTTTCTTGCTGTTAGTTTGTTCTGCTTTGTTAATGCTAAGAAGTAAAGAGGGAGTTCTTTTTGTTTTTCTGCAGTTAGGAATGCCATCTGTTTTACTGTGTCCAATTCCGCACCCAAGAAAGTTCTTGTCTGGGATGGTATCAGCCTTGACTTTTGAAAATTGACTGTGCATCCCAGGGCTTGTAGCAAGTAAATGACCCTTTGTAAATCTGTTGTCAGCTTGCTTTTGTTGTCCGCTTGTAACAGGCAGTCGTCCAGGTATGGATAAATTTGAATTCCCTGTACTCTGCAGTGAGCGATTACTGATGCCAGGCATTTTGTGAATACTCTGGGCGCAGTAGATAAGCCAAAGGGCAATGCTGAGAATTGATAATGCTCTGATCCTGCAAGAAATCTGAGGTATCTTCTGCAATTTGGTCGAATGGGGACGTGCAGGTATGCCTCCTTGAGATCTAGAGTTACCAGCCAACACTCCTTGCCCAGCATGGGAAGAAGTTGCTGTAGGGTCAGCATTTTGAATTTTGGGACAATGATGTATGTGTTTAAGATGGACAGGTCGAGAATAGGTCTCCAGTTTTTCTTTTCTTGGTACTAGGAATAGTCTGGAGTAGAATCCTTTGCCCTGTTCTGTTATTGGCACCCTTTCCACAGCTCTCATCTTTATTAATTCCGCTATCTGGTGCAGGGCTTCTATTTTTTGATTTGGGGGCAGGTTTGGCATTCCTCTTTTTACTGGTAAGGTGTGGAAGTGGAACCGGTAGCCTTGGTCTATGGTTTGCAAAATCCACTTGTCTTTTGTAATATAGTGCCAATTTTTCGAGAATAAGGCTAACTTTCCGCCTAATGGTGCTGCTATTTGCTCCCTGGTAGGTGGAGTCAGAGCCAAGTCACTGAGATTGTCCTGTTGCAGTGGCAGTGGTTGTGTCTGTGCCTCGGTTATTGCCTTGCCACTGTCGTCCTCTGTAGGCACCTCCTCTGGATTGATTTCTGCCCCTAGAATGTCTGTTTCTGCCCCTTTGGGATCTTGTGGAGTCAGGAAAGGACCAATTTTTGGCAGGCCAGTTCCTGCTAAACCTTGGGGGCTGAACCTGTAGGAAATCTTTAACTGTCTGTACAGATTTTGCCTTCTCTTCCATTTTCTTCATTACCTGCTGGGCAGGTTCCCCAAATAGACTGGCCTTATCCATAGGAGCATCCAATAGCTTAGCTTTAACATGATCCGGCAAGACCTGTTCTTTCAACCATGCATGCCTTCTTATCACTGTGCCAGTCATGGCTGATCTAAATGAAGCCTCCAGTGCATCATAGCCACATTTTAAAGAATGGTTACTAACCTGTTGGATGTTATTCACCATTTCTAATACATATTTCTTATCTAAAGATTCATCAGAGGACAGCTTTGTAATTAACTGATCAAGCATAAACTCTTGGTATTGGATCATGTGAAACTGACAGTTTAAAGCTCTAGCTGAGAGAGTAGCAGAGGTGTAGACTTTTTTCCCCCATCTCTCTAAGGACCTGGACTCCCTTTCAGAGGGAATAGGGTTTTTTGCTGTGGTCGAGGCTACTGCCTTAGGCCCCTGGGATATAGTCTCGGGGTCTGCAAGTGGGGCCTTGTATAGGTGGTGATGAGTGTCTGGCACCCTGTAAAATCTATCTGGTTTGGCAGGGGCTGGAGGTAAAGAATCAGGTGCAGTGCAGACATCATTAAATGCATCGTCCACAACAGATAGGACAGGAGGTATAGCTAAGGGCCTATGTTGTGGTAAGTGCAGAAAAGTCCTAAGCCTTTTTCTTGAATCTGAGAAATCTTGTCCCTGCCATTGGAATTGTTCTCTCATGGCATGTAAGGTTTCCCCAAAGGAGAATTCCTCTGGTGGAGAGGCAGCTGGAATGGATTCTTCAGCATCTGAATCTTCATAATTGGAAAAAGGAGCCTCTGGCTGGTCTGTAATGTCTGAGTCATCCGCAGAATCATCAGAGGACACACGCTCGGGGGGCTCTGCTCTAGGTCTCTTTTCTGGGGGCTGAGAGGCCCTGACTGGGTGAGATTGGGATCCACTAATTAAGGATATTAAATCTTCTGCCAGAGTAAGCATTTGTGAACTAGAAGTGGGCCTGAGTGAGGGTGGTTTAACAGGCACTGATTTAGCTGATTTGGCTGCTTTAGCCCTGGCAAAGGCCTTAATAGACATGGCTGCAGGAGGCCTAGCAGCACCACGTGCTGGGGTAGAGATATCCAAGGGGATGGTGTCTGATAGATCAGTAGGAACCACAGTTGTAGGCAAAATTTCTGAGGCTGATTCAGGTAAGGTAGCAGGAGCCTCAGTAATAGTCATGGATTCGGCTGAAGATTGACCAGTTTTCTCGGTTTCGGCCGAAACCGAGACACTGCATGCTTGCTTAACCGTGGTTTCGGCCGAAACCGCGGACCGCGAGTGTCGGTCTTTTTCTTTGCGTTTTTTAACAATTAGGGTAGTCAGAGGATCCGACGGCATAATGTACGCAAAATCTGAGCCGAAAAACTGTTCAGCAAACTCCGACCGACGCCTAAGCGCTCGTCGGTTGAAGGAAGCACAGGCCGAACAGGCTGCCATGTCGTGGTCTGGGCCTAAGCAAGGCAAACAGTAAGAGTGGAAATCTTTATGAGGTATTTGTTTCCCACAAGTTAAACAGTTATTGACTTTTTCTGACATCGGCTGAGGCAAGAAAGAGTCCCCTTTAGAAGTCTTCGAAGTAGTATTCGGTAGTAGTAATCTCTGGATCTGACCGACCGGCACTTGCGAACAGCTTCTGCTTCGGGCGCCACGCGGCAAGAAAGACTGAGGAAAATGGCGTCGGCTGATGCCTTTATACCCGAAGACCAGCAGAGATGACGTCGGGTGAAGCGTGACATCAGCCGAAGCCGGACCCAGACTTTGGAATCCGGCCGACCGAAGGGCTGCCTGACGACAGGACAACCCATTTGTTATGACTGCAAATGCATCCATGAAGGACATCTGGGTTTTTGTTGCCATTTGTTTGAAGTATGTTGTCAGTTGCCTTTGTTTGTCTGGCGGAGGTAAGCCATCTGGGCACTTGTATTCAAGCTTGCACCCAGGAATGTAATTATTTGAGAGGGTACCAGTTGTGATTTATTTTCATTTTTGGTGTACCCTAGGCATGCTAGAAGCCTGTTTACAAACGCCAGATGTTGAAGAAGAGTGTTCTTGCCCTCTGCTTGAATGAGACAATCGTCCAGATAAGGACAACTTTGAATGTTTTTTTGTCTGCAGAATGCAATTACTGGTGCCAGGCACTTTGTAAAGACCCTGGGTGCAGTAGATAAGCCAAAGGCAGTGCAGAGAACTGGTAATGCAAAAAAACAGCTTTGAAGCGGAGGTCTCTTCTGCATGATTCCCTTATTGGGATATGCAGGTATGCCTCAAGTCTAGAGTTACTAACCAAGCATTCTTGCCTAACATAGGGAGTAGCTGTTGTAAAGTCAGCATTTTGAATTTTGGAATGTCCAGGAACGTGTTCAGAATCGATACGTCCAGTATTGGATGCCATGAATTGCCTTTTCTGGGTACCAGGAAAAGTCTTGAATAAAAACGTTGTCCTTTTTCCTTTTCTGGTACCGGTTAAATTGCCTCCATATCTGGTACCGGTTAAATTGCCTCCATATCCATGAAGGACATGACTTGTTTCTGGGCCTCTGTCCACTGGTTTTGTGGCAGATCAGGCCATCCGTTTGGAAATGGCAAAGTATGGAAATGAAATCTGTACCCCTGGGATACTATGTTTAATACCCTCTTGTCCTGGGTAATTAACTGCCAATTTTGAGCATGAAGTGCTAGTTTTCCCCCCAAGGGGGCTGCCAAAAGATAAGTGCTTGGAGATGGTAGAGGAAAGTCATTGGGACTGCTTACTGTAGGGTTGTGCTTCGTTTCCTCCAGATTTGTAGGTGGAGGCACCCCATTGCTTTGACCTGTAAGAACCCTGTGATTGATATCTTGAGCCGTTTGAGCATCTGGGATTGCCCTGAGTGGCTCTGTTGGACACAGGAAAGGACCAATTTTTAGTAGGCCAGTGCCTACTGAACCTGGGTGGCTGCACTTGCAAAAAATCTTTTACAGTTTGCATAGATTTAGCATTGTCTTACATTTTCTTTAAAACCTCTTCTGCCTTATTACGAGAGTATCATGCTGCAAAGGGGCATCCAACAATTTAGCTTTAACATGATCAGGCAGATTTTGCTCCTATAGCCAGGCAAGCCTCCAAATCACAGATTCAGTAACAGTGGCCTTGCAAGAGGCCTCCAAGGAATCTAAACCACATTGCAAAGTATGCTTTCCAACCTATTCTGCTGAATGCAATAAATCCTGTAACTCTATTTTCCACACAATCAGAAATCAACATAATTTTCTGTTTCAGTAAGCCCATAACATGCTGTTGATATTTAAGCATATGAAACTGGTAGTTTAAAGCCCTGATTGCCAAGGTTGCAGACATATAAATCTTCTTACCCAGTCAATCCAGCGCCCTGGAATCTCTATCAGAAGGGGTAGGATTTTTGGCTGTACAAGCCTTAACACCCTTGGGACCCTGAGAAATCGTCTCAGGATCAGCAGCAGGATTTTTGAAAAGAAAATTGTGAGAGTCAGGAACCCTGTAATATCTGTCTGGCTTACTAGGAGCTGGAGGGCAGGGAATCAGGAGCCATGCTTGATTCGGAGAACACATCATCAACAATGTCTAATACAGGAGGTACTGCCAAAGGCCTATGCTGAGGAAGAAGGAGGAAATCCCTAAGCCTCTTTTTTGATTCAGAGAAGACCTGATTCTCCCAGTGAAAATGGTCCCTTAAAGTATGCAAAGTCTCTTCAAAAGAGTAATCCTCAGGAGGACATGCAGATGGGATGGATTCCTCTGCATCAGAATCCTCATAGGGTGGAATAGAAAATTTCTGATCAGAAGAGGAATCAGAAGAAATGGAAACCTGATCTGAAGATTCATAATCAGTGCCTTGCCTACACCTCTTAGCGGGGGGGGGGGGGGGCCTGATCAAGGTAATTAAATCCTCAGCCATTTTGATCATCTACTTTTTAGGCATAGGGGCATGAGCACGTGGCTCACGCGTCGGTTTTAGACATAGAGGTTTGTTTTTTACCTTCTTTTTTTTTGCTGACGTCAGTTTAATATAAAAATGTTGAGGCCTGAAAACACCCTCATAAGCCGGTGCCTACTCAGCGGCTCTGGATCCATCCAAGGGAGAGATATCCGCAGGTTCAATACTCTGAGAATCTCGCTGTATACCTGACTCCGAATGGGTCTCGGTAGAGGCCTGCGACTCAAAAGTAGCGGGTATCAGGGGCTGCGAAAGCACCTCAATGAATACAGGCAAACCAGTGACTGGCTTAGGAGAAGCTTCGTCGGTTTTGGACCTCGACGGTCTGTCTTTTTCCTTGCGTTTTATGTGAACTCCAGTAGTCAAATTACTAACCGACGACATTTCAGGATAGTTAAATCTTGAACCAAAATATTTAGAAGCAAAAATATACAGACGCTTAGTGTGTTGGTTAAATCTAGCACAAAACCGACAGCAAGGCATGTTGTGATCAGGGCCTAGGCAAGGAATACAGCACAAATGAAAATCCTTATGAGGTATTTGCTTCACACAAGTAATGCCATTATTAACTTTTACTGACATCAGTAAGGAGCAAGAAAAAGTTTCCCCAACGGGGGTACTTAGCTTTAGTTTGAAGACTTCGGTTCTGACACTTGAATAAGAAAATTTCAGGAGTCGTCCGACCGGCACTTGCAAACTGCTTCTGCTTCGGGCACCGCGCGGCAAGAAAGACTGAATAAAATGGCATCGGCTGCATGTTTTATACCCCTGATGACCTGACATCATGGAAGAGGAGACAGCAACCGACGCAGGACCCAAGACTTTGTTATTCAGGCCGAATGAGGGCAACCTGCCAGCAGATTACGCAAATGTAATGACTGCAACAGTATAACATGAAGAACATCTCCAGGTAGCAGCTTCTAGAATATTCCTGGTAGGAACACCTCTGAGAAAGGCTGCAGAAGTAGATGCAGCCTTGGCGGAGCGAGATCTGAACCCCTGGGGGATAGGTTTGCCATGGTGCTTATATAGCAGAAATGAATGCAATGGCTTATCGATTTAGAAATGGTTTGCTTTGAAATAGCCTTCTCCTCTGCCCCTGCAGCAAATGCTACCAGCAAATGGTAGATTCTCTTTGAGATTTAGTCCTGTCCAAGTAGAATCTAAGTTGTCTGTGCACATCCAAGGACTGCAGAATCCGTTCCCCTTTATTCTGCGGATTGGAAAAGAAGGTTGGCAAATGAATGGACTGATTAAGAGCCACACTGGAAACCACCTTGGGCATGAAGGATGGATTGGTCCTCAGAGATACCGTCCGCATGAAAGATGATGAAAGGCTCCACTGCCATAAGGGCCTGTAATTCAGATATCCGTCTAGCTGAAGTAAATGCTAAAAGGAAGACTGTTTTCCAAGAAACAAATTTTAAGTCTGCAGTAGCAGCTGGCTCGAAAGGAGGTAGAGTGAGCTTCTCCAAAACAAGGTTAAGGTCCCAGGCAGGGGTAAGAGCTCTCCTGGGTGGCCTCAAGTTCTTTGCCCCTCTGAGATACTGCTTGAGCAGGGGATGAGAGAAGGGGGTGGTTCTGTGTTATAGTGAGCTGAAATAGTTGAAGCATGGATTTTAAGAGGAAAAAAAACAGGCCCTTGTGAGGCATCTCAGTTAAATTTTGCAAAATCTGAGATAAACTGGGTGCTGCTGTGCTCATCCCTAAAGATTGGTTCCAGGGACAGAATCTTTTCCATTTGTCAGCATAAGATTTTCTAGTACTAGGCCTTCTCACCTCCAAGATGACCACCATCACAGGTTTGTTTAGGGATGATGAGGGTGAATTTAAGTGATTAGCCAGGCTGTAAGGTTCCATGTTGGAAGCTGAGGGTGCAGAATTTGGGTCTCCTGCTGAGACAGCAAGGAAGGGGTCTGAGGCAGGTGCCATGGAGATATTTGAGACACACTGCACAGGAGTGGGCACCAGTGTTGGCGATGCCAGTCTGGAGCAATCAAAATCATTCTTGGTTTGTCCTGTTTGACTTTTAGCAGAACTTTGGAGAGCAGAGGCAGAGGGGGAAAGGCGTAGACTGATGGGCTTTTCCAGCTGAAGAACAGAGCATCCACTTTGCAGGTTTCTTTATGGGAAGTCCTTGTGCAAAACCTGTCCAACTGGTAGTTCTGGGGGTAGGCAAATAGATCTATGTCTGGGCTCCCCCATTTGCTTGTCAACATGTTGAAAATCCGTGGTTCCATTTTCCACTCGTGTGGGTCCATGAGATTTCTGCTTAGTCTGTCTGCCAGTGTATTCAATTTTTCTGGCAGGAATTGAGCTTGTAGTTGCACTTGGTAGCTCAAGGCTGTGTTCCACAATGCCATGGCTAGTCTGCAGAGGGGGTAAGAATGTGTACCCCCTCTGCTTACTTATGTACCACATAATCGTGGTGTTGTCAGTCTTTATCATTAGTTGTCCTGAAGAATGTAGTCCTTGAAGGCTGTCTGAGCATTCTATACAGCTAACATTTATTTTTGATTTATATGTAGGTGCATTTGATTTGGGTTCCATTTGCCATGAATGCACTTCCCGGCCAGGTGAGCCCCTCATGCATAGTCTGATGCATCTGTAGTTAGGGTTTAGGTGGCAGGGGGTAGTGTGAATGGTAGTCCCTTGTTTTGATGGCAGGCCTCTGCCCACCATAGGAATTCCAGGCATAGACAAGGTATGATAGGAATCATTGTTTCCAGGCTGTGACAATGTTGACTCCATAGACTTTTTAAGTACCACTGTAGTTTCCTCATATGCAGTCTTGCATATGGAATTAGAAGAATGCAGGAGGTCATGAACTCCAAGGCTTGCAGTATTTGTCTTGCAGATAGCAGGGTTTTTGTGGAAACTTGTTTGAAGTAAGTTACCAAATGAATTAGCTTCCCTGGCGTGAGGAAAGCCATCTGGGCAGTTGCATTCAAGCTTGCACCCAGGAATGTAATCTGTTGAGAGAGTACCAGTTGTGATTTCTTTTCGTTTATGGTGTACCCCAGACAAGTTAGAACCCTTTTTACAAACGCCAGATGATTTAGAAGTATGTCCTGGTCTTCTGCCTGAATTAGACAATCGTCCAGTTATGGATATATTTGAATATTTCTTTGACTGCAAAATGCAATAACTGGAGCCAGGCACTTTGTGAATACCCTGGGCGCAGTACATAAGCCAAAGGGCAGTGCAGAGAACTGATAATGCAAGTAACCTGCTTTGAAGCGTAGGTATCTTCTGCAAGATTCCCTGATTGGGATGTGCAGGTATGCTTCTTTTAAATCTAGTTGCCAACCAGGCATCTTTGCCTAGCATAGGTAGTAACTGGTGAAGAGTCAGAATCTTGAATTCTGGAATGTCCAGAAAGGTGTTTAGAAAATGGAATAGAAACCTTGTCCCTTTTCCTCTACTGGTACTGGTTGAATAGACCCCATGTTTAAGAGGGAAAGTACTTGTTTTTGAGCCTCTGCACACTGATTTGGGGGCAGGTCTGGCCACCCGTTTGGTGCTGGCAAAGTGTGGAAATGAAATCTGTATCCCTGGGACACTATATTTAAAACCCATTTGCCCTGGGTTATGAGTTCCCAGTTCTGTGCAAGAGCAGCAATGTTTTCCCCCAAAGGGGCGGCTAAAAGGTAAGTGCTTGGTAATTTTAAAAGAAAGTCATTGAGACTGCTTACCATAGGGGAGGTGCCTTGTTATTTCCAGATTTGGAAGTGGAGGCCCCCCATTGCTTAGTTCTGAGAGTCCCCTGGGACTGAAACCTGGTGCGTTTGGTGTGTCTGGGTTTGGCTTGAGAGGATCTGGAAGGAGCTGGAAAAGGCCAATTCTTAGTAGGCCAGTGCCTACTAAATCTTGGAGGTTGCACTTGTAAAAAATCTTTAACAGTTTGCATAGATTTAGCTGCATCTTCCATCTTTTTTAGAACTTCTTCAGCCTTATTGCCAAACAGATGGCCCTGATTTAAAGGAGCATCCAACAATTTCCCTTTAACATGATCAGGCAAAGATTGCTCCTTAAGCCAAGCATGCCTTCTAAGCACATACCCAGTAACAGCAGCCCTGCAGGAAGCCTCTAAAGAATCAAAACCACACTGCAAAGTAGGTTTTCCAACTTGTTCAGCAGAATGCAATAAATCCTGTACATCTTTATTTTAATCACAGTCAGGAAACAACATAATTTTCTGTTTAAGAAAGTCCAATAATATGCTGTTTATATTTTAACATAAGAAATTGGCAGTTTAAAGCCCTGATAAAAAAGGTTGCAGAAGTATAAACCTTCTTACCTCATCTATCCAGCGCCCTGGAGTCTCTATAAGAAGGGGTAGAATTTTTAGCAGTAGAAGCCTTAATGCCCTTGGACCCCTGAGAAATGGTTTCTGGATCTGCAACAGGATTTTTGAAAAGGAACTTGTGGGACTCAGAAACCCTGTAGTATCTGTCAGGTTTACTAGAAGCCGAAGGCAAGGAATCAGGGGCCATACTGTATTCTGAAAACACAATCAACAATGTCTAGTACAAGAGGTATAGCCAAGGGCCTATGCTGAGGTAGAAGGAAATCCTTCAGCCTCTTTTTTGAATCAGAAATTTCCTGACTTTCCCAGTGGAAATGCTCCCTTAAAGTATGTAAAGTTTCCCCAAAAGAAAAATCCTCATGAGGGAAAGCAGGGGGAATGGAATCCTCTGCATCAGAATCCTCATAAGTAGGAATGGACAAATCCAGGTCATTGGAAGAATCAGAAGCAGCAGAAATCTGATCAGAAGATTGATAATCAAGCTCAGCCCTAGGCCTCGGGGGGGGGGGGGGGGTGACTATCACAGATTAGAGTAATTAGATCTTCAGCCATTTTGATAATTTGATTTTTAGTCATAAGGGCCTAAACATGTGGCCTGGGCGTCAGTTTTTTAGACATAGATTGAAGTTTATGCCTTAGTAATGAAGGTGGAGTCTATTTAATATGCAAGTCTGTAGGCCTGAATACACCCTCAGAAGCCGGTGCCTGCACAGCGGCTCCAGAGCCATCCAAGGTTGAGTCATCCGCGGGATCCAGAGGTGAAGCCTCTCGCGCCATACTGGACTCCAAATGGGTCTCAGTCGAGGCCTGCGAATCAGAAGTAGTGGGTATCAGGGTCTGCGAAAGCGCCTCACTGAGTACTGGCAAACTGGTGACTGGCTTAGGAGAAGCGTCATCGGCAGTTTTGGACCTCGGCGGCCTGTCTCCGTCTTTATCTCTGCATTTTCTTTTTCAGAATCCCGGTAGTCAGATGGATAACCGACAACATTTCTGGATAATTAAACAGAGAACCGAAATATTTAGAGGCAAAAATGTACAAATGACGGATAGTGCGCTGATTAAATACAGCACAAAACCGACAGCAACGTACGTCTTGGTCAGGGCCTAGGCAAGGAATACAGTATGAATGAAAATCTTTGTGAGGTATTTGCTTTCCACAAGTAATGCAATTATTAACTTTTACTGACATCGGTAAGTAGCAAGAAAATGTTTCCCCAACGGGGTACTTAGCTTTAAGTTGAAGACTTCGGTTCTGAAACTCGAAAACGAAAATTACAGGAGTCGGCCGACTGGAACTTGCGAACTGCTTCTGCTTCGGGCACCGCACGGCAAGAAAGACTGATGTAATTGCGTCTGATGCATGCTTTATACCCCTGACGACCTGATGGCATGGAAGAAGGGACAGCAACCAATGCAGGACCCAAGACTTTGTTAATCAGGCCGACTGAGGGCAACCTGCCAGCAGATTACCCAAATGTAATGACTGCAACAGTGAAACACGAAGAACATCCAGGCAGTGCGGGATGTCCCGCAGCCTAACATGCATCCCCAGGCCCAGATTCAGAGGAAGAGTTAGAACCCTAAGCTGGTCTTCCAAGTTAAGTATCAGATCCAGTATTAAAATAAACAAAAAACGAACACTTATAAGAAAAAGTAAAACGCTAGTTGAATAAAACGGACCAACAACATTTATTTTAAACCACAAACTGAGCGCTTTCACCCACTTACAACATGGGTTTCATCAGATTGTGGTTTAAAATAAATGTTGTTGGTCCGTTTTATTCAACTAGCGTTTTACTTTTTCTTCTTATCAGATCCAGTATGTTTGTTTCTCTGGTTGGAGAATGCACCATCTGTTCCAGGGTGCTTGTGTTAATAAAGTCCGGAAAGTATCATACCTCTAAGTTTGAGACAGTGTACTTTTCCCAGTCTTTACAGAGGTAATTAAACTCACGCACGAACAGGGTGCTTTGTTTGAAGGTGAACACCTCTAGTAGGTTTATTTAAGAGTCGTGAAACTCCAGGGGCATAAGTGGTGACTTGTAGCTAGCCATGATATGGTGAGGAACCTTCTCTACAGTGATTTGCATGTGGATGAGCTCCATGGTATCACCCTGTTTCACCACCCTGGATGTACGTTTGCTGCTAACGCAGATACAGACACCTACACCTTTGGCCCCAGTCTGTGCCGCTGTTGGTCTAAATATGTAGAAGGTACTACAGCTTTCCACTTCCAGAGTACTTTCTGCAGCTTTAAACCAAGTCTTGGTCATGGCACAGATGTCTACATTCTCTAGATCAAACTTTTACAGGTATTGATCAACTATATACAGACACACTTGTACTTTCTGGAAACCATGAACTCTTGGACACAGGAGAAACAATCGATTACAAACATATGGGGCTATATAGGTATGTCAAGTTTAAAATAAATACATCTGATTGTCAGTTTTACACAGATATATAATCACAGAAAGTATTTTTCTGTAGTGCAATACATACGAGTTTAATGCTCAATTCTGCCCATTTTCCATTCAATACAATCAATATATTGGTCACTGCATATTTTACAGTTTTCCAAGATGTGTCTTTGACCATTTTTAGAAATTTTTTTTCTGGATGAATTACGCTATACAATTTTATATTTTGCCATTGTTTAAAGAATACAGTATAAAGTACATAATCACTTAAAAAGCACAAATGAATTTGAAAGATACCAACTTTATTCTTAGTTTTTCTGGCAGATACCAGTCATGTCATTTATTTATTGATTTATTTTTAACTAAAATATGTTCTTGCCTATAACAGAAGATCACACTGAAGACAATTTGCAAAACTGGTCTGTGCTGTCCTTAGTGGAACTGCCAAATAAAGTAACTTTTGTGGTCTATTTAAAAGATGTTTACACTGCTGGATATATTTCATTGTGCAACTTATGTTTCTATGTATATCGTACATATTTATACATGTATGTATGTGTGCATGTATGCATGCTTGTGTATACATAGACACACATTTTCCATGCAAATACATACACATGCACAGATATGCAAACAAAAATATATTTTTAAGGAAATTAACAACTGACTTCTCCACATAGCAAGTGGAATCTCATTTCAAAATCTTGGAAGGTGCTGCATAACTTATCTGTATTTTACATATTATTAATCATTATCCACAGTTACTAGTTTTGCTGATCTAGTGCTAGCTTCCCCATTAGTGTATGCCCAACAAATGTTGATCAGACACCAACTTAAAGACAAGGCATATGTTACCGTTAACAATGACAGCGCTTAAGCCTTTACACCAGTTCATATTTTTTACCCCATGACATTTCTGTTAAGGAATTCTACTTTGATTTTCTTTCAGGAAGCTAGTTCAGAGGCGACAAAACTAAGTACTAAAATCAATAAACAGCTCAGTGTGGTATTTAGTACAACGACCTCAATGGCATGATTAACCATCCATCAATCTTCCAGTAATTCACTCTAGCCTTCACAGGGTTGTACGGAAGTTACAACCTAACCTAGCAGCCAAATGGTACATGGCATTAAATTCATTCTGGACAGGAGGCCAGTGTACTTAAGAATACCCAGCTTTACACACGCATAAACACACGCACGCGAACACAGACACATGCACACACACGCCCCTACCTACAGGCAACATGAAGAACACCAATTCACCTAGTGAAAGTCTCAAGGTGAGAGGAGACAATCACCTATAACAAAACGCTGCAAACGCCATACAGAAGGCACCTCTCTGAGAGCTGAACCGATTAACCTCTTCCTGTGAGAACTCACATCCTTTAAAACAAAACAGGTTACACACACACTGGTTTATCACTGACCCTAGACCTTTCCAGTGGGTAGTCATTTAATAAGGCGTCACATTCCATACTGCTGACAGAATAGACAACTGCCTGGAGCGGAGTAAAATCATAAATTAAATGTGTGAAAATAATGTTCAACTGAACAGAAAATTTTAGTAAATCTTGTTCAGATGAAGTAATTTTCTCACATTTAATGCATTTAATCAATGTACTGATTATGGCAAATCCAGTACATTGCTTAAGTTACACCAGACAAAAGACAGTGTGGTGTCTTTCAATGCATCCTATAAAGGTAGCAGTGGCAGAGTTTTAGAACAGTGTATTAAAGCAAACTCGTTATTAATAAGTTAACATCAGTGAAATTTTTAATGGTTTGACCATTTTGTAATCATAATTTATGTCCTGTCAAGTTCTGTGATGCTACCCTTAATGATATTAAATGTAAAGTCATTAATAAAGTACCAGGCGTGTAATGTCTTCATAAAAAGGCAGCATTTTTGCACTACTAAAACTTACAGAATGTTTAACAATCCATAGCCCATTTCCAATTCCCCTTGATCAAACCAAAGGCCCTCTTAACTGCAACCAGCTGGTCTATTCATTTCTTACTAGGGGCCAATTGCCAGTTTCATTAGCTCCCTGGACCAGGCAAGAGCCCTAAAGCCTAACCATTTGTGCACTAGAGTGAAAGCCCAACTGGCCCACCCACTTTTGTAGATGAGTCAGATGTTAAGAAACAGGCCATTTTGCGGACCAAGCTGGGACAACAGAATTCCACTTCCAGGGGCTGAAACACCTGAATACTACAGCCTGTTAAGTGCCCTTTGTGTTATCATACAGGAACCAACTATCCTTGACTCACTTTAATATGGCATCCACAGGCTCAGCTACTACCCACAAAACTACATCTGTACCTTTTCTGGGATGGATGAGCCAACAACATCCATTCATACGTAACTCACCTTCTGAGGTCCTTCCAGCACCTGAACCTGCTAATTAAAACTAAGATTATTTGGGTTTGTACTCTAAGTTTTGTTCCATGGTTGCAGCTAACCCAGTTCTCAATTTTATGTCTGAGAAGAAAAGTCCAAAAAAGCACCTACTCTAGCTACCTAGCTCTTGGGGACACCACTAAGTAAATCCAAAATTTACATGCTGCACTCTGTAGCTTAACCACTGCTTTATCCATTTAATTTTATACGTACTAACATACATTGCTATTACTCTAGCAACTGTCCCCTTACATGGTATACTGATGAATGACTTATCAAAGTCAAGACAAGCAGTATGTACAGTCAGCCCTTTAACAGGTACAAATGTTATCTCTTTAAGCAATGCTATAGTATTTAAAATGCACTACCTTCCCTTAATATACTGACATTGTTTTGTACCCTAACGGAAGTAGACCCTGATTTTGAATAAGGCCAATGGTATTACTGTCCACGAATTTCCACAGAATACTGGTCAAACTGGACAGTCTGCTTACGTATATTAACCACTGCCCATAAATGCCTTGGTGAATGATGCAAGGCTGGAGAGAGCTGCACCACACTGGCAGCCATGCCCTCCCCCCTCTGCGGGACTGGTGGTAGCATATTATGACTAACTTTTTAATTTTCATTTTTCTATGATGGTGTTTTTCTTTTTGCAACTTTTGCAACTGAAACCTTCTCATGATACTTCTCCAGCTAGGAGTGAGGAGGCACCCCCTGTCATAACTTTAATAGATTTTTACCCTCCAGGAAAGCTCAAAGGCTTCATATGTTTTGTACAGCAACATTTTCCTACTATACATCTTGTCAGATGTACTGTACGTATGGCATTAAAGGGTTCACAATCTTTGAAAAAGGTATGGAATAACTAAGTGCAGCAACAAAATTAAACCAATAATGGGGTGGGGATACACAAGTACCTAACATTCCCAGGAAAAAAAAAAACGGTTCTTTCAGTAAAAAAGGGTTGAAGACGGCTCAGCCTGCATTTCCTTTTCTAAAATGTCACAGTGGCATCTTCCATGGTTGGGGGATACAACGCTCAAAACAAATGACAGCTATGAACTTCAGACCAGAAGGATGGATATCCACCATTTACTAATTTCCACATATAAAGAATTGTATTGCAGCAGTGATCCTTTTGGTGAAAGATCAACTGATAAATAAAGCAGCTACTTTCTTCCTGTAACAAGAGCCATTCCTGATGAGTCCTACAGCTGGACTGATTCCTAAGCAGTAGCACTACCTGGAAAAATGAGCTAAAAGACCAAACCTTGGCAAGCAAAAAGGCTCATTATTCCAAGACATCGAGCTAGGAGGCAAAATTTCAAAATCACAACAAGGAAAGCTGCCTCAATACTATCGACCCAAGTGGTGTGGTGACCAAGACAATAGCAACACAAGCAAAGCACGGAGACAGCTAACTCTTAAAGCAGCCAACACTGCATCCTGGGCTTTACAGTGGAAAGCCCAACAGTAATGAGAGACCAATACATTCTCTAACGCAATACAGTAGGGGGACTAGCAGTACTTCACCTGACCCTGGGAATCTACTACAAAGACTAACCGGGGATCCAACTACCCCAGAAGAAAGCCCTCCAGAAAAAGTTGCACTCGGAGCTTCCCCTGAAAATCCTTGCAATACCAGACCCCCCCCCCACACACACACACACACACAAGGAAGTAGGAGAAAAAGGGCTTGACAAGAGATAAGGATCATCTCTTTCAGGGAGAAGGGGCAATAACCTCACTACTCTCAGAGTAAAGGAACACTTTGAAAATCTGAAATAAGATGCAGAATTTCCCAGTTAAAATCCTATGCCACACAACCAAGGGCCCAGTCACTGGCTAACTAGTCAAACCAACTGCAAAAGACATCCCAGAGAGGAGACATGTCCACAAGTAAAAGGGCAAGAACAGCTGAAGATTTATCAAGTTCCTATTCTGTACTCTGCCACCACCTCCACCACTGTGAAAAACGGAGAATTGACTTGTCAGAGGACCAGAACCCAGGATACACAAACTTATCCAAATAAATGAGTAGTTATCAAGTATGACTGGGTTAACACTGTGAACTGTGGTAGAGGATTTGTTTCCATCAGTCCTCATTTGCCTGCTGTGTGAACCTGGGCATGTCCCTTAACCAGAAACTGTTACCAAGTCGCCCCTGAAAAGGGACTTTATTTCCAGCTGGCCTACCTGGTTAAGCAATCAGTATTTAATGTTTTTTTTTTAAATATATATAACCAGTTATTAAAACCAGCCATTCACAAGGAAAACTTCTATTGTACAAGTACAAGCAAAAGCCTTCCATCAACTCCCATCTCTTTCTAACACACCCTGGATTCAATAGACCATGACTTCAGCAAGGAAGCAAAAAATGTCAAGCCTCTCTCAATAGTGGAAGGAACTACCTTGGCCAATTTCTAGGATGGATTATCATCACCAAAGCTAAGAACAATCCCCTTAATGGAGGTGGTCAAGGGTGACTCGACTACATACTTGAAGATTAACAACAGTCAAGATCTTCCAGAGACACTATTCCCCAAAGTCCCAATGGATCAATGACAGAAGCAACAGGCCCTGCACAGGAAGATGCATGATTAGCCTTCCCAAGTAATTCAGCTTGGGGACTTAATCTAGGACCACATTCCCAAGAAGCTCCTCCTCCACACAAAATAGACGGAGGGGGGGGGTCACCCAAGGAGGCTGGCCACAATTCTCCAGTCACCAGAAGAAATTAAGCCAAGGCTTAACAAGGAACCAGGCTCTAGTGAAGGTCACATTCCCTTTCACGAGAGAGTCAGATACAAGCGCCAGGGCCACTCTATCAAGGGCTCTAAATGAATTTTCCACAGCACCAGGATTTTGAGACTCAACTGCATAAACTCACTTACCAAGACAGACCTCTAGAGCAAGTCCCAGTAGGGAAGAACTAATTGGGTACATGTCCAAAGATGGTGGCAGATGGCTGCCTACAGATGACAAAAGTCAAGTTAGTCATCTATGTTACTCATTTAATTGGACTTTAATGCACACTTTTACTTTAGATTTCACTTGCTGGTGATGGGACTGTACAGTACTACCACTGGCTTAATTACTTTGTCTATTAGGAGGTGGAAGGATGTGTGTGCTGGGATCTGAGGCAAATGGGAGTGCAGTTTGTGTCACTGGTTCTACTTTGGTTTTATGGCTGAAATACATGACACTCTTCTTCCCCACTAGAAACGTATAAAAATCTTAAGCTTTTCAACTAAATGTATGTACAGATGAATGTTTTCTCTCTTCAATCCATCTAATGCAGGTTTTACATGTGTCTAAAGCTCAAAGTTTGGAAATATGGAACATACATTTTTGGATGCTATGCTGCTTGAAGTTTTGTTCTGATGCAAGGCCTTATTATGTACAATTTGTGCCAGAAATTTTATAACCCAGTCTTGCAGAAAGTCTGCTTTATAATATGGATTATTTATGGAGCACTGGAACATTCTGGATTTGGCATGTTTGTTTATCTAATCTTAGCATCATTACTGTAAAAAATGCATTTCTCTTCACTGTGAATAATACACTAGTGCTTAGACAATAAGAGCCTTAATAAAGTTGAAGTAGAAAGAGGAATACTCATTCTAGAACTCAGGTAAATTCTGCAGAACACAGGCATCAACCCAGCACCTAGCCTTAATGGGCCTGAATAAAGTAAGGAAAACTTAAAAACTTCTTCCCAGAGTCTCAAACTACTAGCAACAAAGCTAAGGAAAAGCATCTGCATGGATAGCACATACCAAATAAGATCATCCAGGCTCATGGAGTCTCAGACAAGCCCATCCCAAGGAAGAAGGTCCACATGGGAGAACCTTCCCGGACAGAAGGGGAATGCTGGCATAAGCCACCCCTGTGGCAAAAGAAGCAGACCTTATGTTTATGAGTCCTAGGAATACACCATCCCTAACAAAAAGTGCCTGAAGGACTATTACCACAGAACTAAACATGGCCTTAATGCAAAAAAACATGATTCAAAAAGTACAAGACAGTAAAGGCCATTCTCAACACTGAAGCCCCCCCCCCCCACCGAAGAGGCACAGGATTCATTCCCGTTAATCCCACGCCAAAGGCGACAGCCGGAACCACAACAAGGATGCCTGATTTCCTATGGTCAGCCCCTGACCAACTTGCTAGCAGCCCACCCAAATGCAAGGAAAAAAGGCCTAAACCAGGGGTCCAGAAGGCTGCTGTTATATGACCAGGGGTCCAGAAGGCTGCTGTTATATGAGTCAAGAGTACACATCCTGAGAACAAAAGCACCTTCTACTGCACCCTAACTGGAAAGAGTCTAGGGCTGCTCTCTATCTCCCACATGGAATACAGTTGAAAAGTGATGCAATGCAGAAGAGCAGGAGGAACCTACAGGCTGAGAGAGAGACCCTATCCCACCATCAGCAAACATGACACCAGGGTGAAAAATTCTAAAATAATTTATTTCTAGTACCTCGGTTTTTTGCTTTCAAGGATAACATGAACAAAGTCCATATGCCCCAACATAAGCTCTTCTGAGCTGGGAATTTCTGGTTAAAGGCTTATAGTGCCTGCATATTTGAACTATGCTTCTTACTGAAATTGGTACACCTGGTTTGCTGTAGCATAGACTAGATTCAGGCCTGCTGAATCTAGCTTTGCTTGTATGACTTGAGCACTAATCCAGGCATTCTTTAAAGCATTCAATTGTATTTATTACTGCTTGGTAGTAACTTGATTAAAGTGTAGCTATCATTCTAATTCTTTTGGATTAAGTACTTGGGCTTCAGACCAGTTGTTTTACATTAGGAAGGTTTGTGGCCTGCACTGTGGTGGCAGGACAGGTAGCTTACAACCTTCTAAGTTGGGAACTGCTGATTAAGGGCTCAGTGCCTGTTATTCTAAAAGTGTATTAGTTCTGGTTTAAGCACTTGGGCTTCAGGCCAGTTATTTTACATTAAGAAGGTTCGTGGTCTGCACTCTTGTGGGAGGAGAGGATGGATTCCGCCCTTCTGAGCTGGGAATTTCTGGTTAAAGGCTTATAGTGCCTGCATATTTGAACTGTTTCTTACTGAAACTGGTACACCTTGTTTGCTGTAGCATAGACTAGATCAAGGCCTGCTGAATCTAGCTTTGTTTGTATGCTGCTTGTTGTTTGCTTGTTATTTCCCTGAAACGCTAATTCTACCTAAAACGCAGCTTTTCAGCGCTTCTGTGGATCCCTAGTGATATCTGCATTGCTTACTGTACTTATTTCCTTGTTTCACTTGAAAGAAAGTTACTGTTTGTCGTTTTTGCATTTAAGTTACCTGTAACACATTGCATTTAAGTTACCTGGCACTTGCTCACTAAAGCAATTATATAAGTCAGCACTAAAAAATTAAAAGCACTACACCCTCACAAACTCCCCTTGAGTACCTTGTTCCCCATTGGCCCTTTTTTTCAATTATAAAGGAATTCCCAATACTATTCTAGCATGTCCAAAGGTCAGTTGTCAATCTCATCTCCGGTCCAGCTGGTGAAACTGGGAATCTTGAGGCAATGTTACAACTGCCTCGTGTACACAGACAACCCTCTCCTCCTCCCAACAAATTCCAACATATGTGAGAGATGCAACCATATAGCCAAACTGGAGGCTAAGCTCTCTCAACTCAGTACTAGCGTAACCAGTCAGGAGGAGAAGGAAACCACACTCACTACAATTCCAGTCTCACACAGACCTACCACGACAGCAAACCAAACACAAACACACAAAAACATACTCGGAGGCTCTAAATAAAAATCTGCCTTAAGCAGCAGAGACCTCCAAAGCAGACACCCAAGAAACTGCTACCCCAAAACAAAACACATGCAACACACAGCTCAACGCCAGTGTGCCGAACAGTCACAGCCCTTAAGGCTAAACAACACACCTGATACACTTCTAATAGGTGACTCTATCGTCAGGCACACTGACATCCCGCTCACCAGGCTGAACAAGGAGAAGGTCACGGTGAGCTGCCTGTCAGGCGCTAGGATCTGCCACATAACACTAGCACTCAGGTCACTCCAAGGCAAGTACAAATATGACTCGGTCATTATCCATGCTGGTGTGAATGACCTGAGACGTACCTCCCTGGACTACATGAAAAGAGACATAGAGGAGCTCTCTGAGCATGTAGCCCAGGCCGGTATGACCCTGACCTTAAGTAGCATCTTACCCTCACCAAGAATGATGCCACAATATGAAGACAAGATGATCAATTTCAACAACTGGCTTAAGTATTGGTGTCATTCAAAGGGGATCCAATGCCTGTCAGCCTGGGATGACATGCTCGACAAGCCATGAAGCTTCGCTAGGGACAGCTTGCACCTGTCACCCCTGGGCTTTCGGATATTGGCAAAGGCTCTTGCTACCCCCTCCCATAGTGCCTTTTTTGGGCAAGGCTCAAAAGACAAACCCACCTCCATAGGTATCACAAGGGATAAGAAACTAAGAGTAATGCTACTCAACGCCAGAAGTCTAAACCTCAAGATGCATGCACACAAAACTCTCCTTAGCATGGAGAACATAGATATCTGTGCAGTAACAGAAACCTGGTTCAAGGCTCCCGAGAGCACCCCAGCACTACCAGGTTATACCTCATACCATGCTTTTCGGCCCCAAAACTTGGACCGAACCACAAAAGGAGGGGAGTATCAATATTCAAAGATACCCACACCTCCAGGTTGGTGGCACAGCACGAAGCATCAGAGACTATCCATGTGCAACTAACAGTGGGTAAAACTGCCTTCCAGTTTATAGCCTGCTACAAACCACCCTCCCAAACCCAGGAACCCCACTCGGCCTTCCTGAGAACACTGGAAAATATGAAGGTCTCTCCAAACACCATTATATTGGGCGACTTCAACTACCCAAACATAGACTGGGAGCATTACTCTAGCTCCAACACCCTAGCCCAAAGGTTCCTAGAATTTATAAACTCAAATGCTATGGAACAACTTGTTACCACTCCCACAAGAGGGGAAAACATACTGGACCTGATCATCACCAACATGGGGACTCTATGCTCCAGACCAGAAGTGTATCCCTCACTGGTAAGATCAGACCATAAACTAATCTCACTGGATAGTCACATCCCAACACCATCCCCTGCCCAGAAAACCACAATGAAAAACATCTCTAAAGCAAATTTCACACTCCTTAAAACCGAGGTGGAATCCTTCAAAGCCCCCGGGCCTGTGAAAAATACAGCCCAGACCGCAGAATCCTTTATAAACGCATTCTATGAACACCTTCAGGAATGCATCGATCATGCAATCCCAAATAAAACCAAGACCCAATCCTCCAAAGGCAGACGTCCTGTCTGGTGGACCCCAGCCATAAACAAACTATACAATAGAAGGAGGAAGCTACTACATGATAGAGCAAAATCCCAAAAAGGGAAGGCATCTCTGATCAGTGTTAGCAAAAAACTACGGGCACTCATAAAATCGTCTAAGGCCAGCTTAGAGAGAAAAATTGCACAGGACACTAAGGATAAACACAAGGCTTTCTTTAGTTATGTTAGGAACCTGGGTGGGAATTCCCAGATTTGCTCAGAATTAGTCCAAAATGACAAAAAATACACTGAACCCACAGACATTGCCAACATCCTAGCTGACAGGTTCAGCGCAAACTTCTCCCCCCCCTCCCCACCAGAAGGGCAAATATCTATCCCAGCAGAGTGCTGCGCCCCTGACATCTCAGATGCTCAGGTAAGAGCCGCCCTCTTCAAAGCAAACAAACACAGCATCAATGGGACCAGACAGTGTCTCGGGCTGCGTCCTACATGAACTCCAAGAAGAGCTAAATCCAAACATAAAACTACTGTTAAAATCTCACCTTACTACAGGATATGTACCAAAGAGTGGCGTACAGCAACAGTGGTCCCTCTAAACAAAGGTGGTGCCTCAACGGATCCTGGAAACTATTGCCCCATAAGCCTGACTAGCTTGGTCTGCAAAGCTATGGAAAGGATCATCATGGACCTCATAAATAAAGATATTGGGGACCTACAGACACTGGATCCTACCCAGTTCGGCTTTAAGGGCAGATCCCGCCTCTTAAACCTGGTTGATTTCTTTAAAACAGTCACCAAGGCCATTGACGAGGGGAAGGTGGTCCACACAGCCTACCTGGACCTCGCAAAAGCCTTCGATACAATACCCTACTCGGGCATTATAGATAAGCTCACCAGCTTAAATATAAATCCCTATGTCACTAGATGGGTTGCAAACTGGCTCAAGGACAGAACCCACATGGTTAGAATTGCTGGAGCCATGTCAGACTCCAAACCAGTTACAAGTGGCGTCCCACAAGGCTCAGTCCTGGGACCTCTCTTGTTCGGTATATATTTCTCGGAGGTACAGGCCAACACGGAAGGACTGTGGCTGACCAAGTTCGCAGATGACTGCAAACTGGGCGCCATAATAGACTCTCCAGCCGACACAAGCATCCTCCAAAAGGGCCTCACAGAAACAGACAACTGGTGCCAGAGCCATGGCCTCAAGCTAAATGCCAAAAAGTGTATAGTCATCCTCTTTGGCAAAAACAAAGTGCCCACAAATTACCACATAGGTGGTAATCCATTAAGTACGGAAGAAGTAATTAGGGACCTGGGGACCCAAGTTGATAGCAATCTCTCATTTGACAACCACGTGGCCAAAGTGGTTAGAAAAACATTTTATATAGCCCACCTTATCATGAAGGGATTCACATCTAGATCAGGGGAGGTCATTGTGTCTCTTTACTCATCCCTCATCAGGCCCATAATTGAGTACAATGCCCCTTTTGGGATGTACCTTACCAGACACCTGCAGCAACTGGAAAGACCCCAAAAGTACCTCACCAAGAGGATCAAAGGGCTCAAACAGATGCCATATGCTGCCCAGTTAAAGAAACTCCAGCTCTACTCACTGGCATACCGCCTGCTCAGAGGCGATCTGTGCCTGACGTATAAAGCCATGTCCAACCCGGAATTAATGGACATGCTGCACCTCAGAAAATCCAAATCCCATCGAGCTACGCGCTCGAGAGACTTGAACCTCAGCACTGAAATAAATAGGACATGCCAGAGGGACAGATTCATAACCCAGAGGCTCCCTTCACTCTGGAATAAAATCCCAGTCCAGGTTAGGCAGAGTCCCTCACTGACTCTCTTCAAGAGGAATCTTGATGAGTGGATGGGAGATCGTAGGTTTATCCCGGGTATCACTTCTGTGTCACTGTTAGACAGAGGCACAGTATACTAACCTCGAAAAAGGGCATAGCAAAATTAATTTAAAATGGGTGGCGAAAGCCAAACACACTCTGGCTAGGCTTATAAATGCCCTAGGGCAGATAGCCTAGTATGAACCTATAACATACAATACACACATTCTTTCCAGCTCTTTCCCCTACTTATGGACTCCATGCCTACTAGATAGGCCGGAGGGGGACATAATCTTCAGGAAGAAAGATGAGGTTTCACTCCAATCTACCACATACCAGAGGACTACAAAACAGGCATCAGCAGTAAAGTGGAAGGGTCTTCAAGCTTATGTGAAAACGATAAAAGCTCACTCTGTGAGAGGCACGAATGTGGTGCTCCAAGACCACATCCTTCCTGTATGATCTAGGCCTAGATATAAAATGGAGTTCAAGTGCTATCAGTTCTTTAAATACTGCATCACCACACATGAAAGCATAAGGACTAAACAGCTTCAAAACTTTGTCAGTATCAGAAACAAAAAATCACATACACACCTGGCTCTCCCAGGAAACAAATTATGAAAGAAACTCAGAGCCCCCTTACTCCAGAGTCTACACTGCTCTACAGTGTGCAGAAGCATGAGTATGTGATTAATGACTGGGGGGGGGGGGGATTGTCTGGGAGAAGCTAGTACATGACAATGGGAGGCATGCCCCACACTAGACATTACCATCAAGTCAAAATGTGCACAAGTAAAGTTCTGCACCAATGACTCCAAACAAACCCCATCAAGAATCAAAGTGCCCAGTTTCTTACTTACATAAGCAGACTCTGCAACAAATATGCAAAACTGCTTGCCTCTGTAGATGGGGAGAGGCCCCCCTTTCTGCAAACTATTGTGTATGACAAACATACTGGATTTTTCTTTAAAAAGCCACAAACCTTTCCAACAGGAACATTTTTAACATCTTCCACAAATACAACTTCTCGAAGGGACCACTGCTCTTCGTTCACTTTCTCTTCTTCTTTTGGAGCAGGAGTTGAACGTCTACGCTCTAAAAAAAAAAAAAAATATATATATATGATTTAATATTTAACAAGCTTAATCATTACTCCACGG
This sequence comes from Protopterus annectens, assembly GCF_019279795.1. Lineage (NCBI taxonomy): Eukaryota > Metazoa > Chordata > Ceratodontiformes > Protopteridae > Protopterus > Protopterus annectens. The sequence goes on from NC_056731.1 coordinate 1,619,183,823, forward strand.
TCTGAAGGAGCTTTTCTGTGATCCGTAAAGACAGAGTAGAGCTATCTTATACATCACACTCTCTCCACCCATTTTCTTTTTTAAATAAAGGTTTAGGAATAATGCTAAAATCACATCCAAGAGTCAAAGATGCAAACAGCTGCAGGAAGTGGACTGTGTGATGATCAAAGTAGACTGAAGCCCCCTTACATTGGCTATATAGTTTAAAGAACTGCACATTATGATAAAAGACTATGTACTGGAGTGGTGACATATACTATGCAAGCAAGCTGCTATTCACAATCTATTTCCTGTTACTGTACCACTACATGTTCTGAACTTTTATCAAACATGCTAGGGCCACAGTCCTCATGGTCCATTACACTCACCTCAAAAAACATTAAAAGAAATCCTACACTTTTTCTCTCCCCCTCCTCCAACCTCTTTACCAGGAGGGGTGGAGGAAGAAGGGAGCAGCTGTGCTCTAAATTATTTAAGAGTCTACCAATGAAACAAGCTTCTGTGTAACTAAAAATATGCACATTAAAATAAAAGAATATCAGTAAGCTGCCATCGTAAGCAATAACAGTTTAGACATAGGATCACTAATTCAAACAAACTGCATGCTACCTCTCCCAACGCCAATACACAGCATAAGCTTCTTCCATCAAGTTCACCTTTTCTTTCTATCTGGTGATAAAACTGATGCTAGACCAGTCCTCAACTATACAAAATTCCAAGAAAAGAAAACCGCTGTTGGCTCAAAGGCATGCTGAGATACAACCATATAACTCGAGCAACCTAGCCTAAATCAAGGTAGCAACCAAGTAAGGGTGGGAAAACAGTGAAGGGGCTATGCCTATTAGGAAGAGTGTGTGTGTGTGTGTGTGTGTGTGTGTGTGTGTGTGTGTGTGTGCGCTCGTACTCTGTATGAGTTTCTTAAAGACCAAGGACACAATGGAGGCATCTATGAGGGGATTAAGAATTCCTGGGGGTTTACTTCACGTGTAGAAATGGCAACCCTGCACAACATCCACTGGATGCCCAATCTCTCCACTGAGTATAAGAAGAGGACAAGGACTTTGCAACCCAAAATACCCTGAAAACTACCAGGATGCTGCTGCTGCTGTCAGTGCAATTGGTCAGATAGTCAAGAGGAGGATAAAGGGGAGAGAAAACTTATCCATGGAATCAGTTTCCAAATTCACTACCAGGAAGCCCTGTTGACATTTCAACATGCAATGAATACAGTGTGAATGTTGCACCTACCATAAGTTAGCATTCTCATAGACATATCCATCAGAAACTCAGTCTTCTGCAGAACTATCCTGTTGCTAACAACTCAAAGAATTATTCTCAGCAGATGCATTTAGATATAGCCCTTCTATTTCCCTCTTTGAATTTAATTTACTACAAGTGCGAATGGAAGAGAATTTTCAACAGGGATGCATACAACTCTCCTCAGATTTCTGTAAATAGTTCAACAGAAGTGCAGGAAGGAAGAGACTCCCACAACTAACCTAAAGAGGACCTAGTTCTAAAAGGTACATACAGAAAAAAATCACCACTGGGGACACTGTAGGTCCTGACTTCAGCCGCTACATGCTGGTATGTCTTCAAGGACTCCTTTAGGATAGGCGAACTGCATCTGTCCTATAATCTTCAGGCTTTAATCAACATTAAGACAATCCTCTGTAAAGTAGTTTATTCAGAAAGGAAGCTAAAATGTCTCACAAAAATGTTAAGAATTGGTGACCTGTACATCTTCTCCCTGACTGAAGAACTACCATTCTCAAGTAGGGTGCTAACTTACTGATAATGCCCAGTATAAAAAAAAAAATCTGCCACTTTCCAGCAGCATATAAAGCTGCAGTGAAGCTCCGACAGAAAAAAGCGTCAACCAATTTTTATGCTCGCTAAATAGCACTCTGCTGTTTAATGAGTGTTTAAAAAAAAAAAAAAAAAGGTAACATGTCTGTGTATGTAACCCTACGAGTGTGTGTGCAAGAGAATGACAAAACTTGAGTGACAGAGGCAGAGAGCGCATATGCCAACATCTTTTGACTGCAAAAGATGCCCACCACAAACACTACCTAGAAAGTAAAAAGTATGAAACTCTAATGTATGGTACTGGTCACCAATAATCATCCTCAGTGATTTACAAGTAAATAAAGAAGTTACGTACTCACCATAAAAATTCCATGTGTGTTGTTCATCTCGCCTTCACTCTTAACTGGTTAGGTTCGGAATTGATCCTCAGTTCTGACTCGGCCTTATACAAATGCTCGAGGTCTTCCACTAGCTTGTGGATGAAACCTTATCCCATCACGCCCTAGGAAAGTTCCCCAGATCTTGTTTGCTGATATAACAATAGGAACCACTAGAGCTAACTAGTACCTTATATAGCCATGAAGAAAGTCAGTGAAAGTACAGTTGTGTACACTTAGCATAAATGTAGATGTTTGAGTGCATTCACTATTGCAGTCATTACATTTGGGTTATCTGCCTGCAGGAAGCCCTCAGTCAGCCTAATTATCAAAGTCTTGGGTCCTGCGTCAGCTGCTCTCTCATCTTCCATGACGTCAGGTAGTCAGGGGTATACAGCATGCAGCCAACGCCATTACATCAGTTTTTCTTGCCCCAGATGTCAGGTGCCCCCATAATGGGAAGCAATTATATACAAGGTTACACCTCCAACAAAAAGCAAATACACTAGAAAGCTTTAAGCATAGCATGCAAGAACAGTGGTATGTAGTCAATAGAAGTCAGAGGGCTGGAGGGAGGGTAACCAGGACTGCAACAGTGAATACACTCGAACATCTACATTTATGGTAAGTGTACACAACTGTACTATGTTCTTCATGTTTCACTGTTGCAATCAATACATTTGGGTAGATTCCCAAAGCTAAGGAAGGGAGGAGGCAGTTAGACAGCATTAAGACCAGCTATACGGCCCAGCAAGACTGCAGTGGCAAAAACCAGCTCTGGATTTAGAAAAAAATTGGCAAGTGGTAATGCTTGGTGAAGGTATGTACAGAACTCCAGGTAGCAGCTTCTAGGATGTTCCTGATAAGGACACCTCTGAGAAAGGCTGTAGAGGTAGATGCAGCTCTGGTTGAATGTGGTTTTATCCCCTGTAGGGTAGGTATTCTATGATGCTTATAGCAGAAATTAATGCAATGGCCTATCCACTTAGAAATGGTTTGCTTCGAAATGGCCTTCCCTTCTGCCCCTGCAGCAAATGCAACTAGCAGCTGTTCAGATTTCCAGAGAGGCTTAGTCCTGTCCAAGTAAAATCTAAATTGTCTGTGAACGTCCAAGGAGTGCAGTATTCATTCTCCTTTGTTCTGTGGATTAGAAAAGAAGGTTGGCAAATGAATGGACTGATTAAGGGCCACACTGAATAACCACAGTGGGCATAAATGAGGGTTTGGTCCTGAGGGACACCCTGCCTGCATGAAATATGATGAAAGGCGCCACTTCCATGAGGGCCTGTAATTCAGACACCCTTCTTGCTGAAGTGATGGCTAGGAGGAAGGCTGTTTTCCAAGAAAGGACTCTGATTTTTCAGCAGACTCAGCTTTTCCAGAACAAAGTCAAGGTCCCAGGCAGGAGTAGGGGCTCACCTGGGTGGTATTAGGATTTTGGCCCCTCTGAGGATTTGCTTCAGCAGTGGATGAGAGAAAAGGGGTGGCTCTGTATTATAATGAGCTGAGATGGTGGAGGCATGAATTCTGATGGAAGAAAAGGAAAGGCCCTTGTCAAGCATCTCAGTTAAGTATTGAAGAATGAGCGTTAAATTGGGCACAGTTGGGCCCATCCCCTGTGTTTGGTTCCAGGAACAGAATCTCTTCCATTTCTCAGCATAGGATTTTCTACTACTAGGCCTCCTTGCCTCCAGAATGACATCCATCACTTGCTTACTGAGGGATGGTAAAGGAAAGGTCATGTAATTAGACAGGCTGCAAGGCTCAAGGCTTGAAGCTGTGGGTGCAGAATCTGGCCCTCCTGCTGGGACAGCAGGGCAGGGGACTGAGGCAGGTGCCATGGTTCCAGAAGTGACACACTGCGCAAGAGGGGGTACTAGTGTTGGCGTGGCTGGTGCAATAAGTATTGTCCTTGGTTTGTCCTGTTTGATCTTTAGTTGCACTTTGGACAGGAGAGGGAGATGGGGAAAGGCACAGACTAATAGGTTTTTCCAGCCGAAGGACAGGGCATCCACTTTCCAAGCTTGTCTGTGGGGAGTCCTTGTGTAGAATTTGGCCAATTGGTAGTTCTGAGGGGAGGCAAACAGGTCTATCTCTGGGCCCCCCCATTTGATTCTCAATAAGTTGAATATCTTTGGTTCTAGTTTCCATTTGTGTGGGTCCATGAGATTTCTGCTTAGGTAGTCTGCCAGTGTATTTAGCTTGCCTGGCAGGAATTGAGCTTGTAGGTGTACTTGGTAGCTCAAGGCTGTGTTCCACAGAGCCATGGCTAGTCGGCAGAGGGGGGGTATGAAAGGGTACCCCCCTGCTTGTTTATGTACCACATAACAGTGTTATCCGTCTTTACCAATAATTGTCCTGGAAAAATGTGGTCCTTGAAGGCTGTCAGAGCATTCTGTATAGCTAACATTTCTTTTTGATTGATATGCAGGGACATTCGACTCGGGTTCCATTTGTCCTGAATGCACTGCCCTGCCAGGTGAGCCTCCCATGCATAGTCTCATGCATCTGTTAGGGTTTGGGCGGCAGGGGGTAGAGTGAATGGCAGTACCTTGCTTTGGTGGCAGGCCTCTGCCCACCAAAGGAACTCTGTCTTTAAACAAGGTATGATAGGAATCATTAATTCTAGGTCTTGAGAATGTTGGCACCAAAGGCTTTTTAGATACCATTTTAGTTTCCTCATATGCAGTCTTGCATATGGAATTAGTAGAATGCAAGAGGCCATGAACCCCAGGGCTTGCAGTATTTTCCTTGCAGACAGCTGGGTCTTTATGGCCAGTGGTTTGAAGTAGCCTGTCAAATGAACTTGAGGTATTCCATCTGGGAAGTTGTATTCAAGCTTGCTCCCAGGAATACAACTTGTTGGCAGGGTACTAGATGTGATTTCGTTTCGTTTATGGTGTATCCAAGAGAAGTTAGTAATTTCTTTACAAATGCCAGATGATTTAATAGTATGTCCTGGCTTTCTGTCTGAATTAGACAATCGTCCAGGTATGAGTATATCTGAATATTTCTTTGCCTGCAAAATGCAATGACTGGTGCTAGGCACTTTGGCTTATCTACTGTGCCCATGGTATTCACAAAGGGCAATGCAGAGAACTGATAGCACATGCACCTTGTTCTGAGGCGTAGGTATCTTCTGCAAGTCCCTTACTGGGATGTGCAGGTAGGCTTCCTTTAAATACAGTGTTGCCAACGAGGCATTTTTGCCTAGCATACGAAGCAGTTGATGAAGAGTTACCATTTTGAATTTTGGGATTACCAAAAAAAAGTGTTTAGGATAGACAGGTCCAGGATAGGACGCCAGGAATTGTCTTTACTGGGTACCAGGAAAAGTCTTGAGTAGAAGTCTTGCTCCCATTCTTCTTCTGGAACAGGGTGAATAGACCTGATGCTTAGGAAAGAGAGAACTTGCTTTTGAGACTATGCCCACTGATTTGGGGGTAGGTCTGGCCAACCATTTGGGGTTAGTAAGGAGTGGAAGTGGAATCTTTATCCTTGGGAAAGTATATTTAAAACCCATTTGTCTTGGGTAATGAGTTCCCAGTTTTTTGCATGCAAGGCGATCTTTCACCCTAAAGGAACAGTCAGCTGGGCAGGGCTTGGAAGGTTAAAGTTAAGTCATTGTGACAGTTTACCATAGGGTGGAGTCTTACTACGTCCAGCCTTGAAAGTGGGAGCCCCCCACTGCTTAGGCCTGTGAGTGCCTTGGGACTGAAGCCTGAGTGTTCTGCTGGTTCTGGGTTTGGACTGAGAAGGCCTGGAAGAGGCAGGAAAGGACCAATTCTTAGAAGGCCAGTGCCTACTAAATCTGGGAGGTTGTACTTGCAGGAAATCTTTAACAGTTTACATAGATTTAGCTTTTCCCCCTATCTTTTTAAGCACTTTTGCTTTGTTGCCAGTCAGTCTTGGTTTAAGGGAGCATCCAGTAATCTAGCTTTAACATGATCGGGTAAAGATTGCGCCTTAAGCAAAGCATTGCTTCTAAGTACAGACCCAGTGAAAACAGCCCTGCAAGATGCCTCTAATGAATCAAAACCACATTGCAAAGTATGTTTTACAACTTGTTCAGCCGAATGCATTAAATCCTGTAAATCTTTATTTTCAGCAGAGTCAGGAATCCACATCATTTTCTATTTAAGCAATCCAATATATGTTGCTGATACTTTAACATATGAAACTGGCAGTTTAAGGCCCTAATTGCCAAAGTATCAGAAGTGTATACCTTCTTTCTCCATCTGTCAAAGGCCCTGGAATCTCTATCAGACGGGGTAGGGTTTTTGGCAGTAGTAGCCTTATTGTCTTTGGGCCCCTGTGAAATGGCCTCAGGATCCGCAGTAGAATTTTTAAAGAGGAACTTGTGAGTCAAAAACTCTAATACCTGTCAGGTTTCCTGGGAGCTGGGGCTAAAGACTCAGGGGCCAGGCTAGATTCTGAGAAGGTATCATCTACAATGTCCAGCACAGGAGGGATAGCTAAAGGCTTGTGTTGAGGTAGAAGTAAGAATTCCCTAAGCCTCTTTTTTGGAGTCAGAGTAATCCTGGCTTTCCCAGTGTAAATGTTCCCTAAAAGTTTCACAAAAGGAGAAATCCCCTGCAGGAGAAGCAGAGGGAATGGAGTCCACTGCATTAGAATCCTCATAGGTAGATAAGGGCAATTCCTGGTCATCAGAGAAAACAGAAATTTCAGAATCCTGATCAGAAGAATCAGAAGGAAAATCAGTTCTATGTCTTTTACAGGAAGAAGGGTGGGGTCCACTGATTAGAGTAATAAGGTCTTCAGCCATTCTTATTTGTTTTTTAGGCATAGGGGCCTGACCATGCGGTCTGGGCGTCAGTTTTTCGAGGCATGGATCGAGTTTTAGGCCTTGAAGAAGAAGATGGCATCGGTTTAATATGCATGTCAGTAGGCCTGAATACACTCTCAGAAGCCAGTGCCTGCTCAGTGGCTCTGGACCCATCCAAGGTAGAGACATCCACAGGTTCCACAGTCGAAGAAGCATCTTGTGGCATACTGGACTCCGAATGGGTCTCAGTAGAGGCCTGCGAATCTGAAGTAGCAGGTATCAGGGGCTGCGAAAGCACCTCACTGAGTACTGGCGAACTGGCGACTAGCTAAGGAGAAGTGTCATCGGTAGCTTTGGATCTAGGCTGTCTGTCTGTCTCAGTCTTTAACTTTGTGTTTTTTCTGAATGTCGGTAGACGGGTGGCTTACCGAAGCCATTTCTGGATAATTGAACAGAGTACCAAAATATTTAGATGGGAAAATGAACAGACTATGAATAGTTCGAAGTTTGAATAAGGCACAAAACCGACAGCGAGGTACGACATCGTCTGGGCCTAAGCAAGGAATACAGAACAAATGAAAATCTTTATGAGGCATTTGCTTTCCACAAGAAATATAATTGTTAACTTTTACTGACATTGGTTTAGAGCAAGAAGGTTCCCCAACACGGTACTTAGCTTAGTTGAAGACTTCGAATCTGAAACCCAAAAACGAAAATTTCAGGAGTCGACCGACCGGCACTTGTGAACTAATTCTGCTTCGGGCACCGCACGGCAAGAAAGACCGATGTAATGGTGTCGGATGCATGCTTTATACCCCTACCTGACGTCATGGATGATGAAACAGCAACCGATGCAGGGCCCAAGACTTTGATAATCAGGCCAACTGAGGGCTACCTGCAAGCAGATAACCCAAACGTAATAACTGCAACAGTGAAACATGAAGAACATCATTAGTTAGCAATTGTATCTGCTCGGTCCTCCAGGCACCCTGGCCGGGAGAAGGAGGGTGGGATGAGAAAGCAGGAGAGATGCACAGCACACATGGAACATTATGGTGAGTACATAGCTTCTTTATGTGATGTTTTCCTATCTCGCCTTCATTCTTAACTGGTTGGGACAGTGTCCCTAGCACCATCTTTCTTGAGTGGCTCAAGGGAGAATATTCTTCATAACAGTGGACCCAAATCCACTTTGTAATGAGTGATAAAGGAAGGTATGAGGCCTTGCCCATGTTGCTGCAGCACAAATGGTGTCAACTGGTAGTCTAGCCGAAAAGGCAGAAGAAGTTGCTATGGCTCTTGCAGAATGACCTTTTACTTTATAGGAAAGGTCTTTGTTCGGAGATTTGTAAGTATAAGTAATGCAATCTGACAGTCATTTCGAAAGAGTGACTTTAAATACAGAAGCACCTATTTTAAAGACTGAAAATCATACAAATAATTGGTCAGATTTTCTCAGGTCCTTTGTCCTATGAAGGTAGAAATGTAATTGTCTATGTACACCTAGTTGGTGTAACAGGTATTCTGACTTGTTGCCATAGTTGGGGAAAAAGACTGGAAGTTCTATGAATTTGTTCAAGTTAAGATTCTGAGCATACTTTGGGTAGGAAGGAAGGGTTTGTTTGTAAGGATAGTCTGTCTTTGTGGAAAAGCATGTAGGGGGGCTTTATAGATAATGATTGTAGCTCTGAAACTCTTCTAGCTGAAGTGATGGCTATCAAAAGGATCATCTTCCAAGTTAAAAACTTTAGATCACAGGATGATGCAGGTTCAAAAACAGGTAGAATCAAACGGAAAAAACAAAATTCAGGTCCCATGATGCTGGAGGGGCTTTAATGGGTGGTCTTAACAAAATAGTGTCTTTAAGAAACGCCTTGCAAAGCCTGTGGGACATGACATTCTGGCCTGATTCACCTAGACGGAAATTAGATATCGCTGCTAACTGAACTCAAATAGTAGCAGCAGCTGCACCTTCATTATATAGATTTGCTAAGAATTCCAGAATGGAAGATATTGGGGGCAGAGAAGGGATCAATACGATTATTCAAGGCCCAAGAAAAAAATCTTTTCCATTTGCTCACATATAACTTTCTCATTGAAGCCTTTTGAAACGAGATCAGGATATGCTTCACTGATGGAGAAAGGTTAGGAGCCTGGCTATGTTTCAAATCAGAGCAGCCAAGCTGTCAACTTGAGGGTTTGAAGGGAGGGGTGGAGCATTCCTGATGCATGAGTCAGTAGGTCTGGAACACGGTCCAGAATCCATGGCTCCTCCTGGAGATGAGGCCAAAGGAAAGGGAACCAGATTTGACGAGGCCAGTATGGGGCGACAAGTATCAAATTCCTTCCCAAGGAACTGGCTTTCTGAAGAACTTTTAAGGCAGAGTCAGAACCAAGGATCGGTTCCGAACTGTTATAAACTCAACCAGTTAAGAATGAAGGCGAGGTAGGACAACATTACAAACATTATACGAAGGATAGAGAACCACCAATGTGACAGAATCATAGACAGTTAACCACCATGGAGGGATTGCAAAGCCTTGCATTCTATGATTTTTGTTTTTATTCAATCATCCCAATGAGCCATATGAAGGGCAATCACAAAGTGGTGTGTGTGCTTCTATGCACGTGTGTGAGAATCAGTCTGCCTGTGCTTCTGAATGTGTGCATACACGTGTTAACATTAAATATTTACACAACTTGTATTTTGGATATAAAACATTTCCTCCAACAATTACATATGTTACAGTAAGCTTGAAATATTAGATAAACTATTTGATATGGAAGACATAAGGTATATAGTAATTAAAATACAAATACAAAGCAATTCAAGATATAGCCCATTCTCCAACTACAATAACACCCTCCAGGATATGCTGTCATTGAGGTAATAATAGACTTCCAGGGTCTAGATGCCTTTCGCTGTATTATTTCTCCAATAACACACACCCTGTTGGTCTTTATTACTTGCTTAAATTTGTTGATAAAATGTCCATCCCACTGACCCTGGCATCCAAAGTGTAAAAAGTACAGTTGTGTACACTTACCATAAATGTAGATGTTCGAGTGTATTCACTGTTGCAGTCATTACATTTGGGTAATCTGCTGGCAGGTTGCTCTCAGTCGGCCTGATTAATAAAGTCTTGGGTCCTGCGTCCCTTCTTCCATGACGTCAGGGGTATTAAACATGCAGCCGACGCCATTACATCAGTTTTTCTTGCCCCAGATGTCAGGTGCCCACTAATGGGAAGCAATTAAACATAAAAGCACAAAAATATACCTCCAACAAAAAAAGCAAATACACCAAAAAGGTTTTTAAGCATAGTAAAGGAAAGTAGAGATATAGCCAAACGAAGTTAGGGGGCTGGAGGGAGGGTAACCAGGACTGCAACAGTGAATACACTCGAACATCTACATTTATGGTAAGTGTACACAACTGTACTATGTTCTTCGTGTTTCACTGGTGCAGTCATTACATTTGGGTAGATTCCCAAAGCTATGGTTGGGAGGAGGAGTTTAGATAGCATTAAGGCCAGCTATAAGGCCCTGCAAGACTGCAGTGGCAAAGCCACCTCTGGATTTAGAGAAAATTGGCAAATGATAATGCTTGGTGAAAGTATGTATAAAACTCCAGGTAGCAGCTTCTAGGATGGCCCTGGTAGGGACGCCTCTGAGAAAGGCTGTAGAGGTAGATTCAGCCCTGGTGGAGTGAGGTCTGATCCCCTGGGGGATAGGTTTTCCATGCTGCTTACAGCAGGAATGAATGCAATGGCTTATCCATTTAGAAATGGTTTGCTTTGAAATAGCCTTCCCCTCTGCCCCTGCAGCAAAAGCTACTAACAGTTGTTCAGACTTCCTTTAAGGCTTAGTCCTGTCCAAGTAGAATCTAAGTTGTCTGTGTACATTCTAAGGAATGCAGTATCTGTTCCCCTTTATTCTGTGGATTGGGAAAGAAGGTTGGCAAATGAATGGGCTGATTAAGTGCCACACTGGATACTACCTTGGGCATGAAGGATGTATTTGTTCTGAGTGACACCCTGTCCGCATGAAAGATGATGAAAGACTCTACTGCCATAAGGGCCTGTAAATCAGATACCCTTCTAGCTGAAGTGATTGCTAAAAGGAAAGCTGCTTAACAAGAAAGAAATTTTAAGTCTGCAGTAGCAGCTGGCTCGAAAGGAGGTAGAGTGACTTTCTCCAAGACAAAGTTAAGATCCCAGGCTGGGGTTGGAGCTCTCCTGAGTGGTCTCAAATTTTTGGCCCCTCTAAGTAACTGCTTGAGCAGTGGATGAGAGAAGAGGGGAGGTTCTGTGTTATAATGAGCTGAAATGGCTGAGGCATGGATTTTAATGGAGGAAAAAGACAGGCCCTTGTGAAGCATCTCAGTTAAGTATTGTAAACTCTGAGGTAAATTGGGCTCTGCTGTGTTCATCCCTTGAGACTGGTTCCAGGCACAGAATCTTTTCCATTTTTCAGCATAGGATTTTCTAGTACTAGGCCTCCTTGCCTCTAAAATGATATCTATCACAGGTTTGCTGAGGGATGGTAAAGGAGAGATTAAGTAATTAGCCAGGCTGCAAGGTTCAGTGTTGGTAGCTGAGGGTGTAGAATCTGGTTCTTCTGCTGAGGCAGCAGGAAGGAGCCCGAGGCAGGTGCCATGGAGATAACAGTCACACACTGCGAAGGAGGGGGTACCAGTGTTGGCGCGGCCAGTCTGGAACAATCAAAATTGTCCTTGGTTTGTCCTGTTTGACTTTCAGTAGTACTTTGGAGAGCAGAGGCAGAAGAGGAGAGGCATAGACTGATAGGTTTTTCCAGCTGAAGGACAGAGCATCCACTTTCCAGGCTTGTTTGTGAGGAGTCCTTGTGCAAAATTTGTCCAATTGGTAGTTCTGGGGTGAGGCAAACAGGTCTATATCTGGGCTCCCCCATTTGCTTGTCAACATGTTGAAAATCCTTGGTTCCAGTTTCCACTCATGTGAGTCCATGAGGTTTCTGCTTAGTCCGTCTGCCAGTGTATTTAGGTTTCCTGGCAGGAATTGAGCTTGTAGGTGCACTTGGTAGCTCAAGGCTGTGTTCCACAATGCCATGGCTAGTCTGCAGAGGGGGTAATAATGTGTACCCCCCTGCTTGTTTATGTACTACATAACAGTGGTGTTGTCCGTCTTTACCATTAGTTGTAATGGAAGAATGTGGTCCTTGAAGGCTGTCAGAGCATTCTGTACAGCTAACATTTCTTTCTGATTGATATGCAGGTGCATTTGACTTGAGTTTCATTTGCCCTGAATGCACTTCCCTGCCAGGTGAGCCCCTCCATGCATAGTCTGATGCATCTGTTGTTAGGGTTTGGGCGGCAGGGGGTGGTGTGAAAGGTAGTCCCTTGTTTTGGTGGCAGGCCTCTGCCCACCAAAGGAGCTCTAGGCGTAGGCAACGTATGATAGGGATCATTGTTTCTAGGTCTTGAGAATGTTGACATCATAGGCTTTTTAGATACCACTGTAGTTTCCTCATATGCAGTCTTGCATATGGAATTAGAAGAATGCAGGAGGCCATGAACCCCAAGGCTTGCAGTATTTGTCTTGCAGATAAGCAGGGTTTACGTGGCCACTTGTTTGAAGTAAGCTGTCAAATGAAATTGCATTTCTGGTGTGAGGTAAGCTATATGGGAAGTTGTATTCAAGCTTGCTCCCAGGAATATAATTTGATGACAGGGTACCAGTTGCGATTTATTTTCGTTTATGGTGTACCCCAGACAAGTTAGTACCCTTTTTACAAAGGCCAAATGATCCAAAAGTATGTCCTGGCTTTCTGCCTGAATTAGACAATCGTCCAGGTATGGGTATATTTGAACATTACTTTGCCTGCAAAATGCAGTAACTGGAGCTAGGCACTTTGTGAATACCTTGGGCTCAGTAGATAAGCCAAAGGGCAGTGCAGAGAACTGATAGTGTGTGTAGCCTGCTTTGAAGCGTAGGCATCTTCTGCAAGATTCCCTGATTGGGATGTGCAGGTATGCTTCTTTTAAATCTAGAGTTGCCAACCAGGCATCTTTGCTAGCATAGGAAGTAACTGAAGAGTCAGCATCTTGAATTTTGGAATTTCCAAAAAGGTCTTTAGAGTAGACAGATCCAGGATAGGACGCCATGAATCGTCTTTCCTGGGTACCAGGAAAAGTCTTGAGTAGAAACCTTGTCCCTTTTCCTCTTCTGGTACCGGATGAATAGCCCCCATGCTTGAGAGAGAAAGTAAATGTTTTTGTGCCTCTGCCCACTGATTTGGGGGTTGGTCCGGCAATCCACTTGGTGTTGGCAACGTGTGGAAGTGAAATCTGTATCCCTGGGACACTATATTTAAAACCCATTTGTCCTGGGTAATGAGTTCCCAATTCTTTGCATGAAGAGCAATCTTTCTCCCCAAAGGGGCGGTCAGATGATAAGTGCTTGGAAATTTTAAAAGGAAGGCACTGAGACAGTTTACCATAGGGGGGGGAGTCTTATTATTCCCAGACTTGGAAGTGGAGGCCCCCCACTGCTTAGTTCTGCAAGTCCCTTGGGACTGAAACCTGGGGTTTTTGCTGTGTCTGGGTTTGGCTTGAGAAGACCTGGAAGGGGCAATAACATGTTGCTGATATTTTAACGTATGAAACTGTCAGTTTAAAGCCCTAACGGCAAAGGTTGCATAAGTGTAAACATTCTTACCCCATCCATCCAGCGCCCTGGAGTCTCTATCAGAAGGGGTAGGATTTTTAGCAGTAGAAGCCCTAATGTCCTTGGGCCCCTGTGAAATAGTCTCTGGATCTGCAATAGGATTTTTGAAAAGGAACTTGTGGGACTCAGGGACACTGTAGTATCTATCAAGTTTTCTGGAAGCAGGAGGCAGGAAATCAGGGGCCAAACTAGATTCCGAGAAAGTATCAACAATGTCCAGTACAGTAGGAATAGCTAAAGGCCTATGCTGATGTAGGAAAAGGAAATCCCTAAGCCTCTTTTTTGAATCAGAGTAATCCTGGCTTTCCCAGTGGAAATGCTCCCTTAGAGAATGTAAGATTTCCCCAAAAGAAAAATCCTCACGAGGGGAAGAGGGAATAGAGTCCTCTGCATGACAATCCTCATAAGTAGGTAAGGACAAATCCAGGTCATCAGAAGAGTCAGAAAAAACAGAATCCTGATCAAAAGATTCATAATCAATCTCAGTCCAAGGCCTCTTAGAAGGGGGGGTTGGCTACCCCTGATTAGAGTTATTAGATCGTCAGTCATTCTTATCATTTGTTTTTTAGGCATAGAGGCCTGAGCATGTGGCCTGGGTGGCAGTTTCTAAGACATGGATCGAGATTTAGGCCTAAGTAATGAAGGAGGCGTCGATTTAATATGCAAGTCCGTAGGGCTGAATACACCCTCAGAAGCCGGTGCCTGCACAGCGGTTCCAGACCCATCCAAGGTAGAGACATCCACGGGTTCCATAGTCCTTAGTTAAAGCATCTCGCGGCGTACCAGACTCCGAATGGGTCTCAGTAGAGGCCTGCGAATCAGAAGTAGTGGGTATCAGAGGCTGCAAAAGCACCTCACTGAGTACCGGTGAGCTGGCGTCTGGCTTAGGAGAAGCGGCGTTGGCAGTTTTGGACCTTGGCGGCCTGTCTCGGTTTTTATCTTTGTGTTTTTTCGGAATCCCGGTAGTCAGATGGCTAACGTATGACATTTCTGGATAATTAAACAGAGAACCGAAATATTTATTTTATTTTTATTTATTTTATTTTACATTTGTTGACCGGGCTAGTCCAACTGGATACATGTCCATTTTCAGTACAGACCCAGGGAGAAAACCTCCAAAATTACATAGTTAAAGCATAATGCAATAAATTGAATCTAAATTAAACAAAAAAAACAGCAATATATTAACAACAAATTGGAGAAAAACAGCTCCAATACATAGGTGCAGCCAGTTGAGAAAGAATACAAGACATTTCCATTGAGAACAAAATTTGACAATTTGTTTAGCCTAAAAACTTCTTAAATAAGCAGAATTACAACAGGATATCACCGACGGGTAGAATAAGGAGATACATAGGGCTATGTCTGTTAACAAGTTGTTAACTGAAAGCCCTCAGAGAAGGGCATAATAACAGATGAATCAGAGCTGGTAAGGAAAAAGGGAGTATAAGTATTTTATTGAAACAGAGTTTAAGTACTTTTTGTTACTAGAAAGTCACATACTTGCAGGGTGATACTGAAAAGTACAAAGGAAATTGGTAAGAGTAATAAGGACATAGAGGTGACAGGCAAGAAAGAAAAGCAGGTTAGTCAGGATTAGTACAAGAGCATAGCCACTGGGATAGAAGGAAAGTTCTTAGTTGTTTCTTAAAAAGGGGTGTTGAGGTAAGTGAAGTAAGATTAGATGGAAGTTTGTTCCAGCTGATTCCAACAAAGTTAGTAAATAGGCAGTCCCCAGATTTACTGTTGGATTTAATGGAGGCTACTAGCAACTTGCTTGCTGAACACAGTGTTGTAAGATTTTTATAAGGTTTGATAATGTTACAGAGTATGGGAGAGTTTATTGGATGATACAAGATCTTATGGGTAATTATAAGTTGCTGAAGAAGAAACTTATTGTGTAATTCCAGCCATCCTAGTTGTTTAAGGTTTTGGCAGTGATGGGTACAAAATGAAGAACCAGTAGCAAATCTAGCTATATTCGTATATGCGGGTGATAGTTTGTTCAGATTGCTTTTGGAAAGGTTAGAATAGATGGGAGAGGCGCAGAGAAGGGTGGATATAAGTTGCATTAGGGCAATAGTGGTCCTAGTTGAGGGAGTAAAGAAAGGGTTTAAGCCTGTATAGGGAGCCAAGTTTTCTATTTACAGATTTAATGGTCAAATTAATGCGTGAGGAAGTTAAGATTATTGTCAATTGTTAAACCCAAAAGTTTGGTGGTTGTGTCTGGTGCAATAATAGTTCCATTTTTGGATGCAACTATGAAATAGATAGGGGAAGACTTTTGTGTAGGAGTAAACACTAATAACTTAGTTTTGTTAGGGTTGAGAAAGAGAGACGGCGGTTGTGGAACCAATTTTCAGCTAAGGTAAAAACTTTTTGGGTATTGGTCTGCAGTTCGGTAGTGGAGTCAGCGGTACAGATTAGTGTTGAGTCATCGGCATACTGTAAGGTGGTGGTTAGGGGAAGAGAAGCACTCACACATCATTAATAAAAATGGAAAAAAGGAGAGGTCCCAAGATTGATCCTTGTCTATTCTCTAGGTAGGATTTGAACCATTTGAGTGCTTGAGTATCGTGACAGTGATTTAAGTATATCTAACCTTAACTGATGGTTAACCATGTCAAAGGCTTTGGAGAGGTCTAAGAAGAGTGCTGATTCTTATTAATACAGTCGGTGAAGATTAAGAGTGCAGTTGTGGTGCTATGAAAAGGCCTGAAACCATGTTGGCAGTCAGCTAGTGGGTGATTTTGGAGGAGATGATCAAGTAATTGCCGATGGATACATTTCCCCATAACTTTTGCTAATGGAGAGAAAAGGGCTATGGGACGGAAATTTGATAGATGTTTTGAGTTACCTCCTTTATGCAGTGGGATAATATGAGAGACTGGGATAGTACCTTCTGTAATGGTTCTGTTTATTAGAATAGAAATAGGATAGACAAGTGCTTCAGCTGCAATCTGTAAATATTGAGCAGGAATGGCATCAGCTGAAGGGAGTACATGGTTTGAGTTTACGAAGTAGGGAAAGGATAAAATATGTTGGAACTGGCTTGATCTGAAATACGGGGGATTTACAGATGAGAGAGTGGCTCATTAGTGTTAGTATGTGAAAGGGTCTTTGCTAAAGATTGCACTGTGTCAGAAAAGAATTTGTTAAAAGTGTCAGCAATTTGGTTGGGTGAATTCTGAGTAAAATTAGAAGGGGTGGGAGCTTTAGCATGTCCAGGATGGAGTGCTTATTTATGACTGACCAGAATTTTTGAGGGTTTTGATTTTGGGTTTTTTGGAATTTTACGTAGTTTTTTTTTGTCAAGGAGTATTCATTTTTTGTCAAATTTCTAAGTTGCCTACAGTTTTGACGGTCAGTTGGGTTTTTGCTAGTTCTCCATTTGTCCCATATTTTATTTCTCAGCAGTATTTTCTGCCTGGTCTCTTTTGAGAGTCAGGGAGCAGGTTTGTTTCCTAGTTCTGACCCTGCGGGAGGGGGCATAGTGGTCTAGAATTTGCAAAAATGTCTTATTAAAGTAAGAGACGGCTTTGTCAAGAGGCAAGTATTTTAGGGGTGACCAGTTATAGGCTTTGAGCTCAGCTTGGTAGCTAACTAGGTCTAGATTTTTCTTGCTACGAGTTATTCTATAGGTTAATGGGTTGGAGATAAAGGTTTTTTGCCTAGTAATAAAGGTAAGTGAGTGACCGCTAATATCATCAGGAAGTGTTTTGTAGGTAAGGGGATTACTGTTCACTAATATCCAGTCTAAGATGCTTTGTTTGTTGCTAGGTTTATGGGTTCTAGTGGAGGAGGTGATGGAAGCCACAAAGGTTTATATGAGTGGTAGGTTTAGGAAAAGTACAACAATTCCAATCAATGTTAAAATAACCTAGCAGTATGGTTTCTTGTGGGAAGGATGTAGAAAGCCAGCTAAGGGCGTTTTCAAGAGTATTGATGTTATTACCTGGGGGGATATAGGAGCAAATAATGTACAAGGCTTTATTAGGATTTATCTGGAGCTTAGAGATCAAACTTTCAGCATTGCTGGGTGAGGGAGGTTGTATATCTAGTGAGGTAACTTGTAAGTTAGATTTATACAATATTGTCACCCCACCAACTTTCTTGAACATGCGGTCTAGTCTCAGGATGTTGTAACCAGGTGGAGTTACATCATTATCCTTAGTTACAGGTTTGAGCCAAGTTTCTGTTGGACATAGGATATCAAAAGAATGTGTGTGTAGCAGGGAATGCAGTTGGGTAATTTTATTGTTTATACTCCGTATATTAAGGTGGGCTATAGAGAGTGAGTTAGGTTTAGTAGTGAGAGTATGAATTGTAGTAGGAAGGACTGATTGGGAATCTAGGATGATCCGACTTGGTCCTGGTTTATGATGCATGTCACCGTGTAGCAATAGATACAGTTGAGGATTATGCAAACATTTGGTGAGATAACAAAAAATAGGGTAAGGCTTTCTGGTTTGAAAATATTTAATGTGTATAAGTCTGTGAAAATGTGGTAGAAGGTATGAGGATGAGATTATATTACTGTGGGGTAGGGAGGTTAGAGTAGAGAGGAGTTGTTTGTCTTGGTGGGTGTTGAAAATTGGTACAGGTTAGGTGTTCATAGGAAGTAAGGATAAGGGAGACACGTAAAGTATTAAGAATTAATAAATAGAGGAATGAGTTAGGGTTTCTTGGTAAGCTGAAGATGGGCATAGTAAGTGGATGTGTAAAGATGTATCAGAGAGAAAAGGAGTATAAGGAACAAGGAATGGAAAAGGGTGGGGTGATTTGTAGAGAAAACAGTATGTAGGATCTAGTAAGTACTTAGGAGGTGGGATGTAGTAAATAATTAGGAGTAAGCAATAAGTGTGTAATGAGGTGGAGTAAGGTATTGGATGATTAGTGAAGGGGGTGTGGTTAAGGAAGTATAAGGTTGAGAGCACTGGGGGTGGGTGAGATATGAGGATAGGGTAGGGGAGCAAAGTGCGCCCGCAGGGCGAACGGAGCGGGTAGAAACAGATAAAGAAGCAGCTAGAGGGGAAATCAATCAGCAGTACTGGCTACTGAAGGAAAGACAGATAAAGCAGGAGTGGGTAGTAATAGCAAAGAGTCTAGAAAAGGTAGATTTTAGACAGCAATACATTAGACAAGGGTGAAATAAGCCCAGGTCTGGGCCTTTGGAGATATTAAGGTAAGTAGCTAGGAAAAAAAACAGAGGGTACAACAGGCTGTATATGCAGGGATAAGGGTGCCACCTAGTGGACAGGGTATTATAATGCAGGTAAGTAAGAGAGGGAGCAGGTTGGAGTGTAACAGGAGTAGGATTGAAAGCTAGTAAGATGAGATACAACAAAGGATAGTGGGTGAGATGGTTGTAGGGTAGAAAGAAGGGATAGTAGCTGTTCTAGCTCGGAGTGTGCTTTATTAACCGAGTGGCAGAGAATACAATGGAAGAAAGTATTTGAGGCAGGTCTTAGGGAACAACGTACTTCCTTTTCCTTGAGCAAGAGAGCAGGGCAAAAATAGGGCTATGAGCTGGCAACTGCTGATAACTGCAGAGTCTCCTTTACCATCAGATAAGTAGGTTCCGAGAGACTGGTGCAGGGATAGCACAGTACAGCAGAGTACTCAAATGAAAAAAGAGGGACAAAAGCTGTGAAGAGAATATATGGTGTAGCAATTGGCAAGGAAGGGGTGGTAAAATCCACAAAACATTCATACAAACAGTAAACTGAGGATGGCAAATAGGCATTCCCTCACTTTACGTAGTAGCATAAGAGAGCAGATTTTCAAAACAACCATTCTATAAACCCTGTACTTGTAATAGGACACAGTTTGTTGGCTAGTTTACACAGAACATTCACAGGGACAATAAAATAAAGTTAGCAAAACATCACACCCTCATCCTTAATAGTAATGATAGTAGACACATTTAGGAGAACAGTATTATAAACCCTATACTATAAATGGACACCATTTGATTGTTTCAATGTGACTGCAATCCTTACCTTTAGTTTTAAGATACGTTTCACTTTGAAGCAGCACAGAAAACGTAGGTTGCAGTCTAAAAAAAGAAACCTAGTATAGCTACCTAGACTTGCCAATGGTTAATAATATACAATACCTGTCCCAGCAAACTATAAGGTATTTAAAAATACTGTAGAAATCTATTGTCTTAATAAATAATGGTGTGAGAAACAGTTGGCTATCGCACACATAGCAAATCAGTGCCTAGGACTCTATAGAGCTAGTGTACGCCATGAATTACACAGTAACTTAACCAGATACCAATCAGCGGCCTTATTTTATTTATTTATTTTTTTAAATTAAGCTAAGCAGGGTACAATTACAAAAATTAAAAAACACAGCAAGGGATTCATACTAAATACTAAGTACGTTGTTCCCTAAGACCTGCCTCAAATACTTTCTTACTGTTGAAATGCAGCTAATCGAATGTTACAGCTGGGCCGCTTCTGATTTAAACAGCCAGGGAAGAACTAGACTATAATGCACTCGGAGTGCCCCCATATGAGTGGCGTAGTTCTAAAAAGCCATTTGTAGGCTAAACGCAAACAAGTAAAATCAGGCTAAAAAAGCCGCTTACAAGTTTAAGACAAACAATGGAGTACAGGGTAGAAAGGTTGTCTACAGGCTTAACACAGCAATTGGATACTGGCTAAAAAGCCGTTTACAGGCTTATCACAAACAGCTGAATACTAGCACGCTGAGAGATAGCTCCTCGCAGATAGCGTGTACCTAGATAGTCATTACCAGCTTACAACAAAAGGCAACTATCGAGTTAAAAGCCTAAAACAAACTGTTAGGGATCTAGCACTCTACCGATGGCTACAAGTATATGCAGAAAACATAGCAGCTGTACAGGCTTACAGAAATAAACACTTAACAAAAAACATTGGATTGGCAGTAGAATTAAGAGATGGCTTTTAGGCACACAGTTTTCATATTAACATTTCAGCATGTATACAGTTAAACAACAATCAAAGCAATACATACCACAGGCACTGAAATTTTTGTTTTCAAGTTTCAGAACCGAAGTCTTCAACTAAAGCCAAGTACCCAGTTGGGGAAACTTTCTTGCTCCTTACTTACTTCTACCTTAATTTAATTTAGAGGCAAAAATATACAGACCACGGATAGTGCACTGATTAAATAAAGCACAAAAGGTACGTCGTGGTCAGGGTCTAGGCAAGGAATACAGTATGAATGAAAATCTTTATGAGGTATTTGCTTTCCACAAGTAATGCAATTATTAACTTTTACTGACATCGGTAAGGAGCAAGAAAAAGTTTCCCCAACGGGGTACTTAGCTTTAGTTGAAGACTTCGGTTCTAAAACTCGAAAACGAAAATTTCAGGAGTCAGCCGACTGGCACTTGCGAACTGCTTCTACTTCGGGCACCGCATGGCAAGAAAGACTGATGTAATGGCGTCGGCTGCATGTTTTATACCCCTGACGACCTGACATCATGGAAGAAGGGACAGCAACTGACGCAGGACCCAAGACTTTGTTAATCAGGCCAACTGAGGGCAACCTGCAAGCAGATTACCCAAATGTAATGACTGCAACAGTGAAACACTAAGAACATCAAGTTTTTCACAAAGTGAATGCTTATCCAAGCTGTAACAGCATTTACAATCTAGACAAATACTCCTCTAACATAAGAAGCAAGTGAATAGAAGAACGAGATTCAAAACTGCTTCCTTCCTACAATTAATTATGTAGTAAAACAAGAAGTTATGTACTCACCATAACGTTTGATGTATGTAGTCCATCTCGACTCACATTCTTACCCGTGGGTTCGGAGCCGAATGTCGGCTCCGACTTGGCCATACTTTTAGCTCAAAGTCTTTCTATTGGCTGGGCTAAGATGGTAACCCATGCTGCACTGCTCTCTATCCCCAGATCTAGTTTGCTGCGAGCACCAGCACTCATTCTCCATGCATAACACCACCTAAGGAAAGGAAGAATAAACCAACAATGAAGAAAACTCTGAAATCAGGCCTAACCTCCAGATCCTCCAGGACGGGGGAAGGTGGGGGGCGGGGGTAAGAAAGAATGTGAGGCAAGATGGACTATATACATCGAACGTTATGTTGAGTACATAACTTCTTGATGTTATGTAGTCCAATCTCGCCTACATTCTTACCCGAGGGACAGCGTCCCCAGCACCTAAACCCTGGGAGGCTCAGTGGAAAATACTCCTGAGCATTGTGGAACCAAAGGAAGACCTGCCCCTAGATACCACATTTAACTTGTAATGAGTAACAAAGGTGTGAGGAGATACCCAAGTAGCCGCAGTACAATCATCCATACACAATCTGGCCTAAAAAGCTGTAGATGTAGATACAGACCGGGTAGAGTGAGCCTTCACCCGGAACGGTAAATCTCTTCCAGCTGAAGTATAAATGAAATAAATACAACTGGAAATCCACCTGAACAATGTGACTTTGGAAACAGGAGACCCAATTCTGTTTTCCGAAAATGAAACAAACTGATCTGATTTTCTGAGGTCTTTCGTTCTGTGCAAATAAAATCGCAACTGTCTGTGCACATCCAACTGATAAAATCTGAATTCTGCCTTATTTGAGAACTGAGGGAAAAAACACTGGCAATTCAATAGATTGGATAAGGTTACTAACTGACACTACTTTGGGAAGAAAGGAGGGATTCAGTCTGACAGAAACCCTGTCCTTATGAAAAATCAAATAAGGGGGTTTGACTGATAAAGCTTGAAGCTCCGAAACGAGTCTGGCTGACCTGACGGCTACCACAAAGACAGTCTTCCAAGTTAAGAATTTTAAACCACAAGTGGATGCAGGCTCAAAGGGGAATGAAGTAAGACCCTGTAGAACAAAGTTTAAGTCCCATGGCATAACAGGTTCCAAGACAGGAGGATGAAGCAACAAAGTGCCCTTCAGGAAAGCCTTACAGAGTCTATGTGCCATTAGGCTAGGTTAGTCTGCGACATGAAAAGTAGAAATCACCGCCAACTGGACTTTAATGGTTGCGGCCGCTGAACCTTGGTTAAAAAGCATAGAAAGGAACTTCAATACAGAGGAAATTGGGGCTGTGTAATGGTCAATCTCTTTGGCATATGCCCAGATGGAAAACCTCTTCCATTTGCTGTAATAAATCTTCCTGGTCGAAGGCTTATGAGAGGAAAATTGACAAAGACTAACTAATGATGGAAGTGGAGTAGCCAGGCTGTCAACTGGAGGGTCCGAAGAGAGGGATGGAGCTGACCTGACATGTGAGTCAGTAAGTCTGGTTGTGGGTCCAGAATCCAAGGAGCGTCCATGACATAGGGAATGGAGAAAAGGGAACCAAATGTGACGAGGCCAGTGTGGAGCAATCAGAATCATTTTGCTTCCCAAGGATTGCACTTTCTGAATAACCTTTGACAGCAAGGGAACAGGAGGGAAGGCATATAGTAGACCGGAGGGCCAATCGTGGACTAGAGCATCCCTGGAGGACTCCCCCTAAGGGGGTATAAGGGTGAAGTAGCTGCTGCATGTGGCATTGAGGGGGCTGGCAAAAAGGTCGCACCTGCGGAAGATCTGCTCCACAACTTGACAGTTCAGGGACCACTCGTGAGGCATCAGAATAGTTCTGCTTAGCCTGTCTGCGATCACATTGGACTTCCCCGGAATGTGCGTTGCTACCAGAAAACGTTGGGAAGACACTGCCCACTGCCATACTCGTATGGCCTCTCTGCAAAGGGGATATATGACTTGGTTCCTCCCTGTTTGTTCAGATACCACACCACTGACATATTGTCTGAGTGAATTGCAATACTCCCGAGAGGAAGAAAACTCTGAAGTGCTTGCAACGCTAGTAGCACTGCTCTCATCTCCAGGACATTGATATGCAGATGCATCTCGTGCTCTTGCCACATGCCTTGGACTGTCCTGCCTAGATAATGCCCCCCTCACCCCATCTGGGAGGCATCCATGGTTACCATGGCAACTGGAGGCGAAGGAACAAAGGGCTTTCCCACCTTGAGGTTGTCTGTGTGAAGCCACCAACTGAGATCCTGTTTGCACCTGTCTGTGAATAGAATAGGGTGAGAAAGTGGAATACGTTGAAAAGACCACTGGGCGAAGAGTAGCCACTGAAGGAGCCTCATATGTAACCTTGCCAGGGGGACTAACAATCGTAGCAGCCATCGTCCCCAATAATTGGAGGACCAATCTTGCCTTCACTCTTCTCAGAGGGAGCAAGGCATAAACCTGTTGTTGTAGGACTCTGATTCTTCCCTGTGGTAGAAACGCCCGCATGAGGACGGTGTCTAATTCGGCGCCTATAAAAGTGACACGCTGCGAGGGCAACAAGGCAGATTTTTCCCAGTTCAAGGTGATGCCCAACTGTTGACATAGGTTGATAGTACAGTCTCTGGTCTGAAGTAGCAGATGCCTGGTGGTGGCAGTAAGGAGCCAGTCATCCAGGTATGGAAACACTTGGCATCTCTGACGTCTCAAGTGAGCAGTCACCACTGCCATGCATTTGATAAACACCCTGGGGGCTGTGGTGAGACCAAAGGGCAGGGTTTGCAACTGAAAATGACTGGCTCCCAGCCAGAAGCGTAGGTGACTTCTGGATGCCCTGTCCATCTTTATGTGGTAGTAAGCATCCTTGAGGTCGATGGAGCACATCCACACTTCTTTTCCCAACAATGGGAGAATAGAATGCAGTGTGACCATTCGGAACTTGGACTTTTGCACATGGGTGTTCAATTGGCTGAGATCCAAAATGGGTCTCAGGTCCCCTGTCCTTTTCGGCACCAAAAAGAATCTGGAGTAAGTCCCTAATCCGATCTGGTCTGAGGGGACATATTGGATGGCTCCTTTTTCTAGCAGCTTTGAAACTTCTGAAGCTACGGAATCCCTCTGACTGGGTGGAATATCTGGGATTTTCTTGATTGGAGGGGGATTTGATGAGAAGAGAATGACATATCCTCTTGAAATTATTCATAGAACCCATTGGTCCTGGGTGATATTTTGCCAGGCCTCCGGGTATAATGAGATTTGACCCCCGACTGGCTCTGGAAACGCACAGTCGGGCCTCCCAACGGAAGCGGCGGTAGGGAGAACCACGAAAGAAATTGTGGTCTCCCAAGTTGCGAGGGCCTCCTCTGCCCCTAGGGCGGCGTCTTCCTGAATAACCACCCCCTCCTCTGCCTCTGGAGGGGGGCTCATCTTGTGCACCAGGAAAAAACCTCTGTGATTTCTTGAACCACATCTTTCCACCCCTCTAGGCCTTGGGATAAGGCCTAGAGGGAAGGGAAAAACGGACTCCGACGGCAGACAGTTTCCTTTCTTGCTCACACCTAGTGAGAGTGTCTTTCACCTTGGTTCTAAACAAAGAGGAAACATCAAACGGGGCATCAGTGAATGAAGACTTGAAGGCCTCTGTGAAATGACAAAGGCGCATCCAGGCCTGCCTCCTAACAGCAACTCCTGAACTTGCTGCCCTACTCGCTCCCACGGCTGCGTAGGGGATCAGCCTCATGGAGGAGTTCGCAATAGAATTGAGGGTAGACATCCGAATGTTGACCCTCTGGAGCCACCGCCTCAGAAATGTTACCCGTGAGAGTATCTCCAAGCTCCTTTAGGAAATCTCTCTGGAGCCATGTAAAGTGTGATAAGTAATTCAGTGATCGCAAAGTAAAGGTAGCTGAAGAAAACATACGCTTCCCCTACTGTTCCATAGTCCTAGTCTCCTTGTTAGGGGGATGGACAGTGGAAAAAGTCTCAGCTAATTCCTTCTGGGTGGCCGCTGCCACCACCATGGCATCCACAGGGACTCCCTTGGATAGAAATTCCTTATCAGGAGGGGCAGACAAAAATGTACTGGGTCTCCTGGGGACTGGTTCCACAGTCTCAGGGGTTTCCCACACCCTTCGGCAAACCAGATCCAGAAGCTAGTCGACGGGTGGAGATACCCAGGAGGCAGAGGGCTAAGCACAAAAGGCCTTCAGGAAGACAGACTCCTCTTCGGAGGGGGCTTTGGATGGCCAGTCACCGCTTTGCTTCAAAATCTCTAGGATGTCAGAGAAAGAAACATCCTCAGAGGATGACTTCGGGGACCCCTCCTATTCCTCGAGGTCGGTGTCTGACGTGAGAGACTCATCCTGGGAATCTATGTGCTTCCTCTTGCACATTTTCTTTCTGGGTGGCTCCTCAGGCAAAAACTCCGAGGGGCCCTCAGAAATATGGTGACCACTCATAGGGGTACCCTGAGGCCTTGAGGCTCCGCTGTCCAGAGATAAATGGCGACCAGAGACCTGCACCGGTGCTGTAGGGGACAGAGTGACCGACCCGTATGATGCAGCTGACGACCTGGCCAGCGCGCTCCGCATGGCCACGAAAGCTGGTCCTCCCGGATCCGAAGAACAACCAGCCTCCAAAGCTGAGACAGGAGTCAAGCTTCCCCGCGCCGAAGCACCGAGAGGGAGACTAGGAGCCAAGAGGTGTCCCAATCCTCTCCCTCGGGTCCAACCAATGAATCCTGAGTCCCGAACCCCGTGGACGGTGCCAACGGGGTCGGAGCTGACAGAACTGATAAGCCAGGAGGGGCTGCCAGAACCGACCTAGGGACATCACACGGAGCTGAGCACTCTGGCTCCGAAAGCTGAGATGCGCTCGGAGGAAGTATCGATGTAGGTTGAGGGACCGGCTCCGGAGCCGACTGGGTCAGAGCCAGAAACAATTTAGCCAGTACCGGTGACTGAAGAAGTCTCTGCACCACTCTATCGATGTCCACATCCGATAAGGTCCTGGAGGATTTGGAGGATAGGGAAGGAGATAGAGACCTCCTCTATGAAGGAGACCTGCGAGGACTCTCCAGACCCTCCTCAAACGAGGATTTCAGAAGTCCCTTCAAAATCAATTTGTTCTTCCTTTCCTGAAGAACACGCGGGCTAAAGGCATGACAAAAACTACACGATTCCTGGAGGTGAATCGCTCCCAGACAGTACACACAGTGTGTCCATCACAGATGGACATCTTATAACTGCACTTGGAGCACTTCTTGAAGCCCGAGGGCTTATGCTCCTTAGTATCTTTGGACATAGATACCACAAACAGCAAGTAACTAACTCAAAATTAGACCAACGAACAAACAGCCACAAGTGCGGGAACAAGGCAAACAACAAACAGAAAACCACAAAGACCTCTAACTCAAACGGTCCTTGGACACAAGTACAAGAGGGGAGGACTAATTCCTCTAACTGAAATGGGCTTAGCCCATTGGAAACAGCTAGTGGGATAGCACAAGAACATGCTATAAGAGAAAAATAGAACTTTTCCACAATACAGTCAAGAATACACACAATAGCTATGAAAATAGCTTTTTTTTTTTTTTTTGCAAAAAAAACTTTTCTGATAAAAGAAGAAAAAGGTACTTAGCCACAGCCAAGAGTGAGACCACGTCCGAGCTACACAAGCGGCAAACAAGATCTGGGGATAGAGAGCAGTGCAGCATGGGATACCACCTTAGCCCAGCCACTAGAAAAACTTCGAGCTAAAAGTATGGCTGAGTTGGAGCCGACATTCGACTCCGAACTCACGGGTAAGAATGTAGGTGAGACTGGACTCCATAACATCAAGCAGTTAGGATGCCTGGCAGTCTGCTTACTTGGTTTTCTTTTGCACAGCAGACAAAAAGGCTGTTATATCTTGTAGAAAGGGGCAATGCTTCTGACATCAAGTCTGACAGATTTCAGCATAAATTCTGAATGACAAATTTATTTAGCTATTTGCTAAGCAGGGAAGGGGCAACTGGACAGAATTTTAAAAGAAGGCTTGGAAAGAAAACAATAACAAAGCTTGCACTATACAGCAGTACTAAAATACGAACACTAACTGCCATGTATACATTAACTTAATTAAAAAAAAACTAAATAAGCAAAGCATTATAAAACATCTGAACAAACTACTTGCATCAAAGTTTCAGAGATGTGAAACAAGAATCAGCATGAAAAAAGGGGTCCAAAGGCAGAAAAAATAGGAAAAGAAAAACGAAAAATAAACCAGGAATACAGCTAGGAGATGAGAAAGAGTAAAGAGAAGAACAAATACAACGAACTGCAACATACAGAGAACAGAGTTAATCTTTGTAGGAAATGTAGAAGAAAACAAGACTACAGAAACAAAGTCAAGCTACCCCACAGTTATAAGAATACTGTGAGAAAAAGGACATTTTTCAATTCAGATTTGCAGAATTAATGGAAGACAGCTACCTGATAAATGGAGGCAATGTATTCCAAACTCTTAGGAGAACAAATATTCAAAAAAATCTAACTTATGAACAAACACGAAAGCAATGCAAGAGCTAAGGGCTTGCAAAAAAGAAACCACAATACAATGTGGGATAATGAAGAACCTTAAAGACAAAAGACATCGCTAAAAAAAAAAAAAAAAACAAAAAGGGAGAGTAAGCTGGTTCTCAAGTTCTGGACATCTTGTGAGTGTGAAAGAAGATGTAGTGAATGAGCCCTGTGGGTGTAAACTATAGTAATATTTGCAATTCTAATGCAGGCAGTTTCCACTTTGTTGAAACTACAGTATAGCTGTATGATGCTAAGTCACAAAATTAGCTGACTTTAAATGCAATGTCAAACAGGTGACTACCTGAAAAGGGTTCTGGTGTGAGTGATTTGCTGCAGACAGTTGCTTTACCAAATTCTAGAATAGTTTGGGGGATTTAAAGCTAAGCTGTGTCCTATGTTTGAAGAGGTACATGTCAAAGACAATCTATTATAGGGAAGACTACAGGGAGGGAATACTTTCCCTGGATCTGGAAGATATGTCTTTAGTAATGAACTGGGCTAAGGAGGAGGACCTCCTCATGACAGTTGCTTATATAGCAGTCAAAGGAGAGCTTACCATCCATGAATGTGCATAGATCTCCAAAGACAAAGGAGTATACCACCCATGTTAACAACCCTATATGACAAGATCATTCATCATTCAAGACATTCTTCCACAAACCAATGACTCACCATAAGGAAAAAAAAAAAACTTCCATAAGCCTCTGTATTTGCTTCTAACAAGCAAAACATAACAAATACAATGATTAATCAGACACTTGTAAGGTGATGGTGTCCAGTGAACAGGAAACCAAGATGACCTGAATGACGATCTTGTTCCAGTGAATACAAAAATCCACACTTCTTAATAAGATGATGCTTCTCTGTCAAATGCCTCAGTCTGTATATCTTCTTTCACCAAAAAGCAATTTACAAACTACAAGCAAGAGAAAGGGGATTCGCTTACAACAGTCAATCTTAAATTTTCTACAGTACCTACCCTCCAAGAAAAGCTCTCCAAACTGATTTTTCTGACAAAGCAAAAAAGGAAGATTTGCAAAAATGGTGCTGAAATGTCCAAGACTTCAGAGGAAACAAGACTGTCTCAAACTGTTCAGGCTCCAATGACCAAGAATACAGCAATGACCATCCTGTAAATTCGGTATTACAAGACGGCTGCACAGTGATCAAAACTCTGGTCACCACTCTTCCACAGTGAAAACTGCAAACATGGGAAAAAGTCAATAAAGGCTAAAATTCAGTTACTGGTTAGTAACTATTTCAT